>NW_007184018.1:110210-165527 GCF_000164805.1 Carlito syrichta
ACTTGGTGAGACTGTATCTCTACAATAAATCAAAAAATTAGCTGGGTATGGTGTCACATGTCTGTAGTTCCGGCTACTTGGAAGGCTGAGCACAGCAGGTAGATGCTAGGGGGACCATGAACATGACACTGCACTCCAGCATGGACAACAAAGTGAGACTCCAATTTAAAAACAGAAAACCCCCAAAAAACAAAAAACTGAAATTCTAAAAGTGAAAGAAGCACTTAGCAAAGTAAAAAATGCAGTGGAAAGTTTTAACAGTAAACTCTAACAAGCAGAAGAAAGGATCTCAAAACCTGAATACAAGGCTTTTGAACCCAATCAGACAAAAATAAAGAAAAAAAAGAATCAATAGAATGGAACAAAGTCTCCAAGAATTATGGGATTATGCAAAATGTCCAAGCCTAGAATCATAGGAGTTCTTGAGAAAGAAGAGAAAACAAGTTTAAAAAACCTATTTGAGGGAATAATGGAGGAAAACTTCCCTAGCCTTCCCCAGAAAACTAAATATCCAGATACAAGCAGCACAATGGACACCCAGAAGATGCATTTCAAAAAGGTTATCCCAATGTATGTACTCATCTGATTATGCAAAGTTAGTGTGAAGGAAATGATTTTAAGAGACGTGAGACAAAAGCATCAAATAACTCACAAAGATAAACCTATAAGACTAACAGAAGGCTTCTCTGAAGAAACCCTACAAGCCAGAAAAGAATGGGGTCCCATCTTCAATCTCTTCAGAGTAACTATCAGTCAAGGATTTTGTATCCTGCAAAACTAAGTTGCATAAAATAAGGAAAAATGAAGTCCTTCCCAGACAAGTAAACACTGAGGGGATTTGTCACCACTAGATTGACTCTACAAGAAATATACAAAAGAGTCCTAAATACTGAAACAAAAGGTCAAAATACACCAATAGAAAAATGCTGAAAATCACAATGTTCACAGGCTACTATGGAACACCAACACAATAGAGAAAATAAATAAACAAAGCAACCAGATAACAACCAGTATGGTGAATAGAATAGTACTATTATTATTAACTCTGAGTGTAAATGGTCTCAAAACCTCACTAAAAAGATATAGGCTGGCAGAATGGATTTTAAAAAATTAACACAATCCAAATATCTGCTGCTTTCAAGAGACCCACTTAACTCACAAAGACTCCTGTAGACTCAAGGTAAAGGAGTGGGAAAAATAATCCATGCAAAAGGAAACCAAAAACGAGCAAGAGTAGCCATTCTCATATCAGACAAAATAGACTTTAAATTAACAACAGTAAAGAAAGACAAAGATGGCTATTATTATGTAATGATAAAGAGATCAAGCCAACAAGAAGACAATTTTAAAAATATATATGCACCTAACACTGGAGCCCTCAACTTTATACAACAAATTCTACTAGAGCTAAAAAGAAGAGATAGACAGCAATACAATAACAGTGAGACTTCAAGACTCCACTGACAACAACAGACAGTTCATCAAGTCAGAACGTCAACAAAGAAACATTGGAGTTAAACAGGACTCTAGAGGAAATGAAACTAACAGATATCTACAGAATATTTTATCCCAGAACTACAGAATACACATTTTTTATATCAGCACATGGAGCGTTCTCCAAGATCGACCATATAATAGGCCACAAATCGTGTTTCAATACATTCAAAATAATTAAAATCATTTCAAGCACCATCCCAATCCACAGTTGAATAAAACCAGAAATTAACTACAAGAAGAACTTGCAAAAACCAACAAAAATATGGAAGTTAAACAATTTGCTCCTGAATGATTCTTGGGTCAACAAAGAAATCAAGATGGAAATTTAAAAATTTCTTGAAATGAATGACAAAGAAACAAGTTATCAAGAACTCTGAAACACAGCCATAACTGTGCTCAGAGGAAAATTTGTAATGCTTAAGGCCTCCATTAATTAGACTGAAAGATCACATATCAACAATCTGACATCACACCTCAAGGAACTAGGAAAACATGAACAAACTATACCCAAAGGCAGCAGAAGAAAAGAAATAACAAAGATCGGAGGAGAATTAAATGAAATTAAAAATTTTAAAAATACAATGGATCAATGAAATAAAAACTTTGGCACTTTGAAAAGGTAAAATTAATAGACTACTAACTATATTAAGAAATTTAGGACAGGGTGCGGCGGCACAAGCCTGTAATCCCAGCACTTTGGGAGGCTGAGGAGAGAGGACTGCCTGAGTCCAGGAGTTCCAGACCAGCCTGGGCAACTTGGTGAAAACTTGTCTCTACAATAAATCAAAAAACTGGCTGGGTATGGTGGTGTGTGTCTGTAGTTCCTACTACTTGGAAGGCTGAGGTTGAAGATTCACCTGAGCCCAGAAGGTTGAGGCTGCAGTGGCCATAAGTGTGCCACTGCACTCCAGCCTGGGCAACAAAGTGAGGTTCTCAACTCAAAAAAAAGAAAGAAACTCAAATTAGCTCAATCAGAAATGAAAAAGGAGACATTACAACTGATAGAATAGAAATTTAAAAGATCACCCAAGACTATTATGAACACCTCTATGTAAACAAGCTAGACAATCTAGAGAAAATGAATAAATTATTGGAAACAAACAACCCCAACTTTGAATCAGGAAGAAATAGAAACCCTGGACAGGCCAATAAAGTGTATTGAGATTGAAACAGAATTAGAAGTCTCCCAACAACAACAAAAAAGTCCAGGACCTGATGCACTCACAGCTGAATTCTACCAACCTTCAATGAACTGGCAGCAATTTTAGTGAAGCTATTCCACAAGACTGAAGAGAAAGGAGTCCTCCCTAACTCATTCTACAAGGCCAGTATCACTCTGATACCAAAACCAGGAAAAAACACAACAAAAAAAGAAAACTACAGACCAATATCCCATATAAACATAGATGCAAAAAATCCTCAACAAAATATTAGCAAACCAAATTCATCAATACATAAAAAAAAAAAATACACCACAACCAAGTGAGCTTTATCCCAGAGTTGCAAAAGTGGTTCAGTATACGCAAGTCAATCAATGTGATCCACCACATAAACAGAATTAAAAACAAAAATCAAGCCGGGCTCGGTGGCTCAGCCTGTAATCCTGCGCCTTTGGGAGGCTGAGGTGAGTGGATTGCCGGAGCCCGCAGGTTCAAGACCCGCCTGGGCAGAGAGACCTAATCTCTACAATAAATCAAAAAATCAGCTGGGCGTGGTAGCTCATGCCTGTAATTCCGGCTACTTGGAAGGCTGAGGTGGAAGGATCGCCAGAGCCCAGCAGGTCGAGAGCGGTGGCCGGGAGCGGCCACTGCACTCCAGTCTGGGTGACAGAGTGAGACTCCAACTCAAAAAAAAAAAAAAATCATATGATCATTTCAATAGATGCAGAAAAAACATTTGATAAAATCCAGCATTCCTTCATGATATAAACCCTCAGCAAAACAGGCATAGAGGAAAGATTTCTTAAAATAATAAAAGCCATGTATGACAGACCCACAGCCAATGTTATCCCAAACAGAGAAAACTTGTACACATTCCCTCTCAGAACTGGAACAAGGCAAGAACGCCCACTTTCACCACTGCTATTCAACATAGTACTGGAAGTCCTCACCAGAGCAATTAGGTAAGAAAAAAGAAATAAAGAGTATCCAGGTTGACAAAGAAGATATCAAACTATCTCTATATGCTGATGATATGATCTTATACCTAGAGAACCCTAATGACTCTTCCAAAAGACTCTGGGCTTGACAAATGAATTCGGTAAAGTTTCAGGATACAAAATCAACATACACACAAACCAGTAGCATCGCTCTACACCACTAGCAATCAAGATGAGAATCAAAGCAAGAACTCAATTGCACTTATGCAGAAGATGCTAAAATATCTAGGAATATATTTAACCAAGGAAGTAAAAGATCTCTATAAGGAGAACTACAAAACTCTGCTGAAAGAAACTGCAGAGGACACAAACAAATGAAGAAGCATCCCATGCTCATGGATTGGAAGAATCAACATTATTCAAACAAAGATGGAAATAGTAGACACTGGAGACACCAAGTAGGCAGGAGGAAGAGGGGTTAGGGTACAGAAACTACCTATGGGGCACAATGTTACTATCTAGAGAATGGGCCTAATCCCAACCATAACACAGTGTGTCCATGTAACAAATACACATGTGTACCCCCTGAATTTAAAATGAAAAAATACAAAATACAAAAAGAATAGAAGTGTATGAAAAGGAACTGACTTTTTAAAACATTATGTCTTTATGCAATAGGATGATGAAATTCTGTATACAAAAATGTCTAGGCTCTATTGTTAAATTTTTAAAAAGTGATTGACCTGGCATGGTAGTTCACACCTGTAATCTCAGCACTTTGGGAGGCCAAGGTGGGTAGATTGCTTGAGGCCAGAAGTTTGAGATCAACCTGGGCAACATAGTGAGACCTCATCTCTACAAAAAAATTTGGCTGGGCATGATGGCACATACCTGTAGTACCAACTACTCAAGAGACTGAATCAGAAGTCTCTCCTGAGTCCGGGAGTTGAGGCTGCAGTGAGCCATAAGCATGCTACTGCACTCCAGCTTGGGTGACAGAGTGAGATTCTGACTCAAAAGAAAAGAAAAGAAAAGAAAAAAAGGTGATACATAAAATGTTTTTCATAGGATTATACCATTTATATAGAAATATAATGCGTAAATTCACAGCAAAAACTTGCAATCAACATATCAAACTTTGAGCACTAATCATCTGTGAATGTGAGATTATAGTTTATTTTTACTTTCTTCTTTATGTATTTCTAATTTAACTTCATTTTTAAAAATAGACTATTATTCCTCTTTAAAATAAAACAATAAGCATATGTCCAACAATTCAGTCTATTTAAATAAAAAGAAAATCAAGAAGTAGAAAGACAAGGTAAAGCACAACTAGAGGAAATATTCACCTCTGATCTTAACACTAGCTGTTCATTCATATACTTGCTGTTAAAATTCTCTGGTCCAGTGTGTTTTCCTCCACGGCATGGTCTCCAATTGATGGTAATATGGGATACAGATGGCAAGCTTTCAGCTGCATTGTAGCAGTGCTAGGAGGTCAGATATTTAGAATAAAATATTTCTGTTTCCATAAAGCATGAAAAGAGGAACGTCTGTCATGAGGAAGAAAAGAACATCATCTGAAATAGAAGTCACAGCAGCCCCAGAGTTTGTCCCACCACAGAGTGTCCCTGGGACAATAAGAGCTCCAGAAAGAGAGCGAGAAATGGTCCACAGTCCTCATTCACAGCACAAACAATGAGATTAAAGAATGAAAATGTGCTAGGCATTTTGTTTCCTTCCTGGAATCCCAGCACTTCGGGAGGCCAAGGCAGGAGGATTGGTTGAGCCCAGGAGGTGGAGACCAGGCTAAGCAATATAGCGAGACTTTGTCTCTTAAAAAAAAAATCCAAAAATGTGCTGGCATGGTGGTGCTCTCCTGTAGTCCCATCTACTCAGGAGGCAGAAGTGGAAGGATCACCTGAATCCAGGAAATTGAGACCACGGTGAGCCATGATTGTGCCACTACACTGCAGCCTAGGTAAGACTGAGACTCCAACTCAAAAAAATAAAATAAAATAAAAAATAGAAGAAAATAAATGAAATAAGAGTGAAAATGTTTTTTACTCAATAATGACAGGCTGTTTTATACAAATAATATTTGTCAGGGATTAGCTCATCTTTCATCAATGATTGATTTTTTTTTTTTTTTTGACTGAGAGTCTCACTGTGTCGCCCAGGCTGGAGTACAGCGGCATACTTACGGCCACCCCAGAGTCGACCTGCTGGGCTCTGGCAGTCCTTCCGCCTCAGCCTTCCAAGTAGCCGGAACTACAGGCGCGCACTGCCATGCCCAGCTAATTTTTTGATATATTGTGGTGATGCGGTCTCACCAAGTTGCCCAGGCTGGTCTCGAACACCTGAATTTAGGCAATTCTCTCTCCTGGGCTTCCCAAAGTGCTGGGATTACAGGCTTGATCCACTGTGCCAGGACCTGATAAATTTTTTTTAGCAACAATTTATAATTAATTTCGTGAAAAATGATGGCTGCATTGTAAGAATTTTAAAAATCAATTAAATATGTCAGATTGAATATTATCAGGGGATATATAGTATACATGGTGCAGTTAAGTAAAATGAGACAACTGGAGCTCCACCCTGGAACCCTTCCCACTGTCAAAGCTTGCTGTAAGTCAAGTTCAGACCGCAAGGCAATGGACACCAGGGAAGTCGTCCATAGAGGAAGAAGGATAAGACAGGGAACCTAGGGATAGGCAAAACTCACAAGTCTAGACAGACAAGTCTGGTGTCAGAAAAGCCAGATAGAAGGTAGTAGGACCCTACACTCATGTGAGATGGGGTAGGGATGTCCAGAAGACTGGCAAACAAGAGAGAACCTCACTTCTAAAGGACCTGAATTAATATATGGACCGGGGACAGGCTCAGTAACCGCTAAGGCAAAAGCCTAATTGTAATATCTGTGCCCCATGATCATGGAAGAGTTGGCATCTCAAGTGACCTGACCGCATCAAGTTGCGTCCCTGCTGCTTATCTCAGGTCCTCACTGGTCTTGAATGCTGTGTGTAGGAGCTGGGAAAGGGGAACACTGAGAACGTAACTGAGGGCCAAGGAGCCTCAACGTTAGGGAGGCGGCGGATGACAGTTTGAGTGTCTTTGGAAGTAAAGGAGAAAAAGTTGTTGCATGCATGCAAAAGTAGGAATGCAGAGAATTGGCTAAAGAAAAGATAACATCATAAAAATGAAAATCTCCCAAAACAACAGGGTCCTTCAAGCAAAATCCTTGATAACAAGATCATGGACGTCTCTCTGTCCATCTTGGTTGCGTCTGCAGCCAGCTACTGGCCATGCATGTGGCAGTCAGATCAGAGCATTCCACATTGCAGGACCTCTTCCAACAGCACTGGGCTGGAATGTGTGCTCGATGGAAGACTGGCCAAATTTTCCTGCTGGAGCCACAAAGTGATGGTTCCAGGGCAAAGCGTGAAAGCAGTTCAGCAGTGCCAACATTCCCATCTGGGGGTCATTTGCAAATGTGCCCATACACCGAGTGCTAACTTTCTGAAAAGGTATGCCCTTTGACTGAAAACAGAATCTAGGAACCCCAAACTCACTGTGCCAAAGAGAAACTTAAGTTTAGGAACAGTCACACACATAAAACAGTGCCTTCCTTTTATTCCCAAACAGATATCTGCAAAGATGGAAGGCCACCTATCCCCAGATGGCCTTCCTCACAAACTGCTCATGAGAAAATTCCTTGTGGTCCCCAAACTTTTCAGAAAATACATTCCCCTGCAGATGAACCCTAAAGCAGAGTTTTGTTGGATCTTACCACGATGATGTAAGTTAATAGTTGACTTTCACAGGTATGGGACAAGGGTAGAAATCATCCCTTGGTCCACTGGAGACAGATGCACAATTTTCTTCTTCCTCTTCTCAACCCTTCTACATGTTTACTTTATCTTACATGAAATGTAGATTTACTGAGCCCCAGGACAAACACATAATTGATTACTCCCTCATCCCTTCTTTTTATGTGCAAAATGTAAATTTACTGATCACTAATCAAAATCCTCCCAAAAGTGTAAACTTTGTCTCACTGTCTACCCTCCACCCATTTTGTTTTTCTTTTTTCCTCCTTCCCATCCTCCCCACTCTTTCCCTTTTAAGCACTGAAGTCAGCAAAACTCAGTCCGGAAAAAATAGGGATCACAGATGCTGCTGTGACTTGTGATTTTTTTTCCCAGGTGCATCCTAAGCCTTGGTAAAATAAACCTCCAGATCAATGAAGTCATGCCTCAGTCATTTTTCTGTTTACAAGCACGTGATGACATGTGTGCTCATAAATACACAGATGTTACCTATTCCAAAATACTTCACAGTGTTGCTTACTCTTCTCAGAGTAAGCCCAAATTACATGTGAGCAATTCTCAGAAAGGATGCTTCTCTACATGAGTACAGGAGAGGGTTGATCTTCTCTTAGAAATACTCACCAGTATCTCCATGGGGCCACTGTCTTTTGAAAAGAGCACATTCAATTTTTCACAATGTTACATTGGGAAGAAATTTTAAAGTCTATTGTCATCTCATCAGTGACAGAAAATGAAAGTTAACAAAATTCTGACAAGAAATTTTAGTCAGGTGGGCCAGATTTGACTTTCTTTGTGATGTCATTTGCTTGGTGAACAGTGTTCTCACTTCAACTACCTCCATTAGACTGGAAGTCCCTTGAGAATGGGGAAGGAGCAAAAATAATACTTTCTATGTTCACACAGGCCTTTGCGAGGTGTTGAAGAGTTTTCACTGCTGAATATAGCATGATGGAATGGGTAGGTGCACAGAGACGGTTCACAGATTACCTACCTGGGTTCCTGACCTAGCTGCACCAGGACAAAACTACATGACTTTGGGCTAGTACCCTTATCTATCACGTGGTAATAGCAATATTTCCCCTTCTAAGGGTTATAGCGAGGGTTAAGGGAATTTTGTATAGCAAACAGTAGTGTTACAAAAAAAAAACTTTAGACATATAACATTTAACAGAGTTTATATGAGCAAGGGAAAAAAAGTGATTCATGAATGGGCAATCCCCAGAACCATAGTAGATTCAGAGAGGCTCCAGGGATGCTGCATGGTCGGAGAAAATTTATGAATAGGAAGAGGAAAGTGGCATACAAAAAACGGAAGTGAGGTACAGAAACAGTCGGATTGGTTACGTTGATTACATCTCAGCATTGACCTTATTAGAACACAGTTTGAACAGCTAGTTATCTGTGAGTGGTTGAGGTGTGACTGATGGGCTGATGGACTCTCAGCTACTGTCAAAGAAGCATACTCCTGAGTTAGGTTTTCAATTTGTCTGTCTACTATATTAGGTTAGGAATACGGAGCTTTTCTCAGGTTAAGTTTTAGTTTGATTTAACAGTTTCCCCCTGTTGGTCAGTCTTTCAGTTTAGAGAGATTGACCAAAACTTTAGAAATAGATGCCACTCTCTGTCACCATCTTAAATGATTTATCTGCTTTCGGTATGGAACTCAAAAGTCTTCTTTGGTGTCTGTCAGTGTGGAGTACACAAGTCATAGTTTCGCATCAGCTGAATGATTATATTCTCATTGATCTAGTGGAAGTGAGACCATTTAACTCTCAATAGATGGCTGCATACAAAACATGTAAGACTTGAGACAACACTGCGCACCAGGGGGACTATTATGATAATACCTTTCTAAGGCATACTCCTTAGCAAGAGTTCTTATGAAATGAACCGAACCCAATGAAACAAGCTAAAGTTCAGATCATATAGGCAGTTCAGATCATATTAGGGTCTAAGTGGTCATAGTCCTTGTTTGGAGTGTGATAGTTCACTGGATGGAGACCTGATTTAAAGAGGCATCCACTTTCATTATTACACTCATATAGCACAAGTCATAATAATGTAGAAACTTGCTAGATGAAATATAAAAATTAGAAAAGCTTGGAAAACCCAAGCTTGCAATCCACCATTTAGGAAGCCTGCAAACCAACTGTTAGTTACTCTTGCAAATACATCAAGTGCTCCTTTCGCTTGAGAGATTTATTTAATGTATTTGGTGGCAGTGCTAAGGAAATAGCAATGTGATCCACCTTTTTAATTCAGTCTTCTGTAGTAGCAAAATCAGGGGATAGGCTAAAGTACAATATTCAGTTTTGTTCAATACCAAAAGAAGACCCCTAGCTTGAGCAAAAAAGATCTAAAAGCTGCATTATGGACTGTGAAGTGTTTCTGTTGAACACGTGGGTTATCATCTACCTTTCGGAGAGCAGTTTCTACTTGACTGAAACCCTAGGAGATCTCATTGGCTCCAAAATCCAACATTTTTCTTCATTTACAAATTTAGACTTAAATTCCATACAACTGGTACCCACTACCACCAAGAGTGAGCCCCAGGAATCCCACTGGAATCTTTCCTCAGAGGAAACTAACTTATCTTTGTCTATATCAAGGCTACTACTACTTTCATTCGACCATTTTGGCCTCCATTCCTAGGAGCTGTTATGAGACTTTTTTCATGGGAAGCTATGCAAAAGACAGCAGTGAGTCACGCCAACTAGCAAGATCCAAACCAACAAGGAGGAAGAACAGAATAAGCGGATTTACCACAGACCTTTATTAGAACACAGTTTGAACAGTTTGCTGCCTGTAAGTGTTTAAAGATTGACTGACACTCAGCTATTGTCACAGAACCATACTCCTAAGCTAGGGTTTCAGTTTGTCTGTCTACTAAGTTAGATTAGTCCTCTGCAAGGACTCAAATATGGGTGTATAGAGGCTTTGTCAGGCTAGATAGTAGTTTGTTTCAACAATAGATATGAGCTCATAGGACATCAAGTGAAAATATCGGCTGTTTCATGTGACGTGTGGCATACATGTGCACTCATGTGATCCTTGTAACAATCCTGAAACACAGTCACAGAATTCAACTCCATTTTGTACAAATCACCTGGACTAAGGCTGTGACCCACCACTAATGTAGAAAATCAGGAATTTAATTTTTGGATCAATATAGTAATTCCTTACTAGTAATAAAATATTAAGGTATACTATTTAAAAATGCAAAGTTGTGACTCTGAAATAAATATGAAAAAAGCATGTCAAAGATTTTTATTTAACTCAGTAATTAAAGGTGAAACCAGTAAGATATTATGACCAGTTCAAAAAGCATTCCAGAAGCTAAAGCATTTAAGATATCAAAATTGCTGGTTTAGATGCAAAACAGGTCAATGCCTGATAAAAACCATAAAGAAAGCAACCATTATTATAGTGAAATATACAATCTCCTGTCAAGAAGATTATAGTAAAAAGTAACCTTTTCTTACCTCTTGTTAAGAGTTCTAAGATACATCAATCATATAAATAGAAAGTCAAGTTAAAGTTTTAATATAACATACTATTTGGCAGTAAAAGCTTCAGAAGATTTTTTCCCCTTCTTATGAATAAATCCATCAAAAATGAGCCAAGTTTGACAAAATTTTGATGTGCTTTATTACACATTTTAGATTCATTATTTTATTTTATTTTTATTTATTTTTGAGTTGGAGTCTCACTCTGTCACCCAGACTGGAGTGCAGTGGCCACTCCCGGCCACCGCAGCCTCGACCTGCTGGGCTCCAACGATCCTTCTGCCTCAGCCTTCCAAGTAGCTGGAACTACAGAAGCGCTACCACGCCCGACTAATTTTTTGGTTTACTGTAGAGATGAGGTCTCGCCAAGTTGCCCAGGTGGGTCTCGAACCCATGGGCTCAGGCAATCCACTCACCTCAGCCTCCCTAATCACGGGATTACAGGTTGAGCCACCGAGCCCGGCTGCTAGATTCATTATTTTAAATCAAAGCAAATAAACATTCTATTTCTGCAAACCTTCTACATCAATCCAGATTTTGGTTTTCATTATCTTATCTCAAGTCCTGGAGATAAGATACCAAACAAGAACATAACCTTTACCTGCACAGTTAAATTTATATGTTAACATTGTTCTTGGTAGAGTTTCAGTTACCGGTACTAGTTATAACTTAAACTCAAATGATCTCACTCTTATCATAAGAGAAACCTGGGAGTCAGAAAATTGAGAAGTGCTGGTTGTATGCAAGTATTTCAGCATATGGGCAAAGCTAACAACTACATACAACACTGTATTTCATAGCCACACACATCCCTTTTACTTCCTTTCAAAGTGGCACCATTATTAGCTTTATTAATAGGACATTATGGCATATGAAAATAAGAAGTAAATGAATGTAATTTTGTCTTATGTGTAGTAAGATCTCAGTATTCAACTTTACTTAGGCATTATCTAGGCATTCAAATATTATTTTTTTAATCAAGTGTTTAATATGAGGGGGATCCCAAAAAAACCTGGAATTTATTGATTAAAAAAATTGTGTATTTATTCTTGTTTTTTTTTTTATTTTTGAGTTGGAGTCTCACTCTGTCCCCCAGACTGGAGTGCAGTGGCCACTCCCGGCCATCGCACCGCAGCCTCGACCTGCTGGGCTCCGGCGATCCTTCCGCCTCAGCCTTCTGAGTAGCCGGAATTACAGGCGCGCGCTACCATGCCCGGCTGATTTTTTGATTTATTGTAGAGATGAGGTCTCGCTGCCCAGGCGGGTCTCGAACCCGCGGGATCAGGCAATCCACTCACCTCAGCCTCCCAAAGGCGCGGGATTACAGGCTGAGCCACCGAGCCCGGCTTTTTTTTTTTTGAGTCGGAGTCTCACTCTGTCACCCAAACTGGAGTGCGGCCACCGCAGCCTCGACCTGCTGGCCTCCGGCGATCCTTCCGTCTCAGCCTTCCAGTATTTATTCTTACATGTTTAAACTTCAGTCATCTTCAAAGTACTCTCCGTTTGCTGCAATACACCTAACAAGATGCTTTTTTCCACTGCTCAAAACAGTTTTGAACTCGTCAGTTTTAAAGCCTTTTAGTGCTTCTGCTGTTTTTTGTCTCACCTCTTCCACACTGGTAAAATGTTTTCCTCTGAGGACTTATTTCACCTGGGGAAACAAAAAAAAGTTGCTCGAGTGAGATCAAGTGCACATGAAAGGTGGGGCATAGGGGTCATGCCATTTTTTGGTCAAAAACTGCTGAACACTCAGCTTGGTATGGGCAGGCGTGCTCATAAATCACCCATCACGAAATAGACAAATTTGTTGAAAGAATAAAAAAAATTCACGGAAGCGGAATGCAGCCTTCTCACAACAATGCTAGCTGGTATACTGAGGCTGATGGGTTCCTAAAACACTTACCTAGTGGAGGAAATCTGTACTACAAGAGGCCTACCCTCCAAAATATAATTCTGGTTTTTATTTTGTTCCCCATTATAATCTAAGGGTTTTGGACTATTGAAAAGGTGACATACTGTAAAACATAATTTCTGTTGATATAAAAAGTTTGGCACTTGAACACAAACGATCTTTCCTATAATCTTAAACATGATTCAGTAGCAGTATTTGCTTTTTGATCAATAAACCAATATTGAAAGTTTGAAGCATTCGAGATAAAATGAACTTAAATCTTCTGAAAAATGTCCACTTGTACTTTATTTAACACAAATCAAGAAGCTGTTATTTTTTCTGATGCCAAAATTATTAAGCAAGTCTGCTTTTTCAAAGATTAACTTTAATTACATAAACTTGAAAATCTTAAAACAATTTGAAATAGCAGTTTTTTCAAAGAAGTGTATATGTTTCTAAAATCATTAGACGCTCTTTATTTTCTGATATATTTGAGGCTATTATATTTATGCATGTGCTTATTAATCTCTATAAACCAATCAGAACAGAGCTACTTAAATTTAAGAGACATTATAAGTTGACATATTAATAATATCTGGTGGTAGGAAAATATTTCACTCTCACACAATGTGATAAAGACTTTCTCAAATTACAGACACTGACACATAAAAAGTTTATTGTTTCCATTCTGCAACTTCAGCCACAGGTCAAAAGTGAATAAAAAATGCAAAATCCCACCAGTCTAGATCTCAAAGAACTGCTTGTCACACAGAGGTCACAAAACTCTCAGTCAGTCTGAGCTCACAAATAGACAAAGAGAAAAGAGTAGCAGACAACCTTCTCTATCATCTATTACCCAGCAGAGAGTATATCTACAACACCATTCAAAAGATACCATTAAATGGTCAAATCCTAAAACCAAATTTCCAGCCATTGCTGCTGCCTCTAGGAATCTTATAATCCACATATGAACCAGAAACAAAAACAAAACAAAGTTAGGTCGGGAAAATAAACCTATATAAAGTGAATATGTGATGATGAAGTTCTATTGCCATTTGGAATTCACTCAGGAATTCGGGAAAATATATATCTGGGCTTAACCAATCCATGGAGTTCACATCACAGATTGAGTCTAACTGTGCCACAAAAGATTCACAGATGAGTCAACATGGGAATCTCGAACTTCTAAAACCTAAAGTGTGTGTTTCAAAACAGCAAAATCCTAACTTTCATGCAAATATAAAAGGAATAAATATCACAATTTTATTAGTTCACTAAATAATAAGGGAACCTAGGAGATGTGAAACCCAATGAAATAATATTTTAGATTATGGAAGGATAAGACTGTTTAGTTAGATATAAGTTTGAATCATTTACATAAGACCCTAAAACTTTGCAGAGTTATCTGTTCTACTGAACAGAAACTATTTGCACATTCATAAAAAATTCTACAAGTTATCATGAAACTTGACTAAACCTGGAGTACTAAATCAACTGCAAGCAATCAACTGTGCCATGTACATTACTGAAGACAATCCTTGGTTAGCCTCCATGCCATATGACAGTGAATGTTTACTCCAACCACTTTTTTCAAATGCCATTTTCAACTTTTGAATAATTTCTCGATTTTGCTTCACAGAAATTAAATAGCTGGTTTAGTGGAAGTTCATTTCAACTTTGTGAAGAAAGAATGAGAATCTGGAATTTGGTAAAACCACATGCCAGAGTTTACACTTCACAGATCCCTCAACTATGAAATATATACATTCCCTTATCTGTCCTTTCTTGTACTCTCCCATATTCCTTTCTTGGCATAGTGCTCTCTTTCTCTGCTTCATTGCTATACTAAACACATCTTCCAGGAAACCAGAATTGATCACACACACACACCCACACACACACACACACACACACACACACACAGTACTCCTCTTTGCACTGTGTACCATATTTAAATTCCTCCTTTTCTGAAAACTCTTTTCCTTAGTTCACTGCTAATAAGACGTGATAATGGCTGAAAGAGTTGATGGATCACTAACACTAAATTAATGGTAGCTTTATAGGTTGTTGTAGCAGTTAAGTGAATGGGACCAGTTTCTCAATTATCATCAAATATAACAAAAAATTAAAAAATAATGTACATTGTCTGCAGATGACATGAATTTCTATTTAGAAAATCCCAGAGAATCAGCAAAAATACCCCTGGAACTACTAAGTCATCAAAATAATGTTGTAGGATACAAGATTAATATTAAAAGTTAACTACTTTCTCCTAGGCCAGCAAAAAACAATTAGAATTGAAAACTAAAACACTGTGTGTGTGTGTGTATATGTACATATCGTATGCATATATATAATATATACTAATATATATATATATTCATAATCCCAAGAATTTTCAAATCTATAGATCAGAAAGCATGGGGTTTTCTCAAAATTATAAATAAAGGAAGAATAGCTATAGACACGCTTTCATAATCCACAAAATCATATAATTCACTTGATTACATTTCAGATTTTCCAGTCATTTGTGTGTTCTTCTTTTTTAGAATGGATCAGTGCTATGGTTGGTTATCTAGTGACTATCTCTTATCTCTCCCTTGAAGACTTTTTGTTTTTGTTTTTGCCATAGGGCTGGTAACCATGTTTTCACATCTTTGTAACCACTGCCCCTGACATAACAGCTAACCCACAAAACACGCTTATAAATGAGTTTTTGCTATGCACAATAAATAAAAATTCGTTAGAAGTCAATATAGCCGGGCTCTGTGGCTCCGCCTGTAATCCCAGCACTTTGGGAAGCCAAGGTGAGTGGATTGCCTGAGCCCATGGGTTTGAGACCCACCGGCAACTTGGCGAGACAATAAATCAAAAATTATCCAGGCACGTGCCTGTAGTACTGGCTACTTGGAAGGCTGAGGTGGAAGGATCGCTGGAGCACAGCAGGTCGGGTTGCAAGTGGCCGTGAGCGTGCCACTGCACTCCAGCCTGGGCGACAAAGAATGAATATATAAAAAATAAATAAATAAATAATAATAATAATAATAATTTTGGGGGCCGGACTCGGTGGCTCAGCCTGTAATCCCAGCAGTTTGGGAGGTCGAGGTAAGTGGATTGGCTGAGCCCGCAGGCTCGAGACCAGCCTGGGCAACTTGGCAAGCCCTCATCTCTACAAAAAATCAAAAAATTAGTCGGACATGGTAGTGTGTGCCTGTAGTTCCAGCTACTTGGAAGACTGAGGCGAAAGGATCGCCGGAGCCCAGCAGGCCGAGGCTGTGGTGGCCGGGAGCGGCCACTGCACTCCAGTCTGGGCAACAGAGTGACACTCCAAATCAACAAATAAAACAAAACAAAACAAAAGTCAATACAAATAAAACAGAATAGGTAAAATTCTGTTGAAGCTTATCACACTAAAATAAAATACTGTATTGGGACAAAACCAAAATATTAAATTATAGCCTTCAAAGTAACAGAAAATGTTTTTAAAAAATAGTAAACAATAGCCCAATTTGGAATTATACAAAAATCCTCCTGTTTAGAATTTCAATTTTATTTCTTATTTGACAAGTTGAATTTATGTTATTTTGCTTTTCAAATCAAGCATAATAGGTATATAAAATTAAATAATGTGTTCAATAATGGTATTTAACTATCAAAATCTAAAGTTTATAAAGATGGATGTCTTAAAATTTAAAAAGCTATTTTTATATTGTGTGATTTTTTTGTTTCAATTTCTAAAAGAAAATTGGCAGCAATCGAGGACAAGTGACAGTAAAAATTAAAGTGTTGAGATTTTATTATAAAATTCTTCACATCATAAATACAAGTTTTTGTTTGTAGAATATTAATAAAAATATTCTGTCCTATCTTTTAAATATAGAAGCTGTCTACGCATTGAGAAAGCGGGCAGAAAAAAATTAGAAAGTAATGTCTAGAAAAATCACAGAAAAATTTAAAATAAAAAAACCCAACTGGACATTGCCACCACCAATGCCTTACTAGACTCTGGTGTGGCCATGTGCTCTTTGAGCTATGGCTGTTGCCGGGTTTCCTGGCTTTGACCGCCTTCCCTACCTTGGGTAGGTGAATCTCCTCTTTCTTTCTCTCTCTGTCTCTTTCTCTTTAATTTACTTTATAAATAAACTGTATTTTCTAATCTAAAAAACAAGAACAGCTATGACTGTATAAGCATCAAGTTTACACAGGGATACACAAGGATAATCATCAATGATACAGGAGATCCATATTATTATCATGTGTATCTTGTATACTTTTTAAAGTCAGGAAAATGTGTTTTATTGACTGCACCATAAAACATTATGTGTAACCAGTGAAATTTAACAGAACATCAATACTCAAGAGCCTGCCAATTTGATGCAAGCATATTTCAAACAGATTTTACCTAGATCTGTTAAGGGACTTTGATAATATATCAGGGTACAAAATCAACATTCAAAAATCAATAACATTTCTATACACCAACAACATTCAAGGTGAGAAGTAAATCAAGAATGCAATCCTATTTACAATAGCCACACACAAAAAGAACTTACCTGAGGAGGTAAAAGACCTTTATATATATATATATATATAAAATCGAAGATGACATGCTAAAAGAAATCAAAGATGACATGAACAAATGAAAAAACATTCCATGCTCATGGATTGGAAGAATTAACATTGTTAAAATGTCTGTATTACCCAAAGCAATCTACAGATTCAATACAATCCCTATCAAACTACCAATATCATTTTTCACCGATCTAGAAAAAATGATTCTTAAATTTATATGGAGGCAAAGAAAAGCCTGAATAGCCAAAGCAATCCTAAGCAAAAAGAACAAAGCAAGAGGCATCACAGTGCCAAACTTCAAACTTTGCTACAAGGCTACAGTGAACAAAACATTATGGAATTGATACAAAAATAGACACATAGACCAATGGAACAGAATGTCAAACCTAAAAATAAGCCTACCCACCTACAACCAACTGACCTTTGATAAAGTCTACAGAAATAAACATTGGAGAAATGACATCCTATTGGATAAATAATTCTGGTAAAACTGGCTACCCACAAGCAGAAGGATGAAGCCAGACCCCTTCCTCTCAGCATATGCAAAAATTAACTCAAGATGGATTAATGGTTTAAATGTAAGACTTCAAACTGTAAAAGTCCTAGAATAAAACTTAGGAAGCACTCTTCCAGGCATTGGCCTAGGCAATACATTTATGACCAAGTCCTCAAAAGCAAATGAATCAACAGAAAAAATAAGCCAAAAACCAAAACATTCAAAAGTGTGAAAAAGACTTGAACAGACTCTTCTCAAAGAAAGCCATATAACCAGCCAACAAAGGTGAAAAAATACCCAGCATCATTAATCACCAGATAAATGCAAATAAAAACCAGAATGAGATACCATTTCATACCAGTCCAAATGGCTATTAGCAACAAGCAAAAAACAACAGATTTTGACAAGGTTATGGAGAAAAGAGAACACATACACTGTTGTTGGGAATGTAAACTAGTTCAGCCCCTGTGGAAAGCAGTTCGGAGATCTTCCAAAGAACTGAAAGAGATTTACCATTTGACCCAGCAATTCCGCTACTGGATATATACCTAAAGGAGCATAAATTGTTCTACTCAAAAGGCACCTACACGAGTATGTTTATCACAGCACTATTAACAAAAGCAAAGACATGGAAATAACCTACGTGCCCACCAGTGGTGGACTGGATAAAGAAAATGTGGTTCATATGTACTATGGAATACTACACGACAATAAAGAAGAATGAAATTATGTCCTTTGCAGCAATGTGGATGCAGCTGGAGACAATTATTCTAAGTCAATTTGCGCAGAAACAGAAAACTGGATACTGCATGTTCACATTTATAAGTGGGAGTTAAACACTGAATACACATGAGAATAAGAATAGGAACGACAAACACTGGAGACTACGAAAGGGAGGAGAGGAGGGAGAAAGGTAAGAGTTGAAAAACTACCTATTAGGAACGATGCAACTATGCTGAGTGACAGGTTCAATTGGAGGCCCAAACCTCACCATCATGCAATATGCCCATGTAACAAACCTGCAATTATGGGTCTAGACTCTAACCAAAAAAAAAAAAAGTAAAAAAAACCTGGCTTTACCATCAGGAATGATTAGTATGGCCTCAGGACTTTTCCTTTAATAGCTCTAATGTCTTTCTAAGCAAAAACTACGTTCCTAATAGTATTACTGAGTGGAAACTAACTCTAACGTGACTTATGCAACCTAATTCTTATGCAAAATTCTTCAATGCACAGTTAAAACAAACAATTTTACCCTAAAAAACTTCTAGTGAGTCTAAATTTCCTTCATAATTACCTCAACAAAGGTGAAGAAGTAGAGCAGAAAACAAATGGAATTTTTTAAAGGCACCTTGCTTTTGAAAACAGTAGAGATAAAAGTGAAATTTATGTAATTATTTTATTAACTTTACCTTTACAATTTAATATATTTTAATTTAGAAAAATGTTGTCTTTTTAATAAACAAAAAATGCAGTATAAAATAATTCATTCTATATCATGGATGCAGACCTTCTAATTCAGTGTTTTTCCCTATTTATTTATTGTATTTGTTTTTAATTGGCAAATAAAAATTATATATATTTATGGTATACAAGGAAATGTTTTGGTATATATATGTTGTAAATTATTAAATCAAGCTAAATCACATATTTATCACTGTTATATTCTTATCTTTTTTGTGATGAAAACATTTAAAGTCCACTCTCTTAGCAATTTTCAAGTATACATTATTATTAACTATGGCCTCTGTGCTGTATAATAGACTTCAGAACTTATTCCTTTTATCTAATTGGGACTTTGTGACCGTTGACCATCTCCTGTCATTCTCCTAGTCCCTGGTAGTCACCATTCTACTTTCTGCTTCCACAAGTTTGATTTTTTTAGATTCCACATGTAAGTGAGATTATGCTGTATTTGTGTTTTCTGGGCCTAGCTTATTTATTTAGCATAACATCTTCCAGGTTAATACACAGTGTAGCAAATGACAGAATCTCCTTCTTTATTAAGGCTGACGAGTAATTTGCTTTTCCCATTTTTTAAGCACAAAGATTACATTTTCTTCATAATTCTACCTTGATTACTGAAGCCCAAGTGCTTCTCATCAATAGCATAAGCAATATGCCTATTTTTGGAATTTATCTCACATGTACTTGTATTTATAGATTTTGTTGTATATAAAAGACCGCATGCTTAGATTTGTATATTGTTTATACATTTATATATTTTATATATATGCATATATGCATGTGCATATATATAGGACACCAAATATATATATATAGTCCTAATGACTGATACCCATAGATGCCACTCACCTTTCACATTATAATCATTCAACAAATAAATATTGAACTCCAAGTACCCGCCCAAAGCTGGGATTAATAGGTAACTAAGTGAATATATTCCTGATTCTAAAGCACCTCATCTGACAACTTCAGCAAGTGCTTGTTTTGGGTTAATGTAACAGAGCATTAATAAGCAGTTTTGCATGCTGTGGTGAGAGCGCTGACGGGAACAACAGAACTTCTGGGAAGCCACTGGCAGGAGGCCCAGGTTTGTCCAGGAGGGACAGGAATCTTTGGTTGAGGCTCAGGGTGACCGCACACCATAGTTTGCCAGGATAGTCCTGGTTGGCATTTGCTATAGCAGCATAATTAATGCTCTAATGCCTTTTCACTCTCAGACCTATCCCACTCTGGGCTATGGATTACATAGTCAGCCCAGATATGCCAATTGGATGTCATTATTTCCCTGTAAAAAAGCAGGCTTCTCAGAGGCCTACATAATTTTGCATACGTCTTTGTATTCATTTCCTGGCAACTCCTCGTGCAGCTTTGGGGATATAATAAGCCATAAATATTTAGACAGTGAAACAATAATTAATGCTGTGCCTTCTATGTGCCAGGTAATGGCATTCAAATCACTTCCACATCTATGGCATAGAGTATCATCCCTGTTTAAAGATGAGGGAGACATCAAGCCCTGGCTCAAGATCAGTCAGGTGGTACCTGGCCTAGCGGGACCTTGTCTTGGAGACTTCATGCTGCTTCTCGATGTTCAGTTCCACCTGTCATGGCAGCTGAATCCCCCACCTGTTCATCAGAGGTTTCCACTGCGGCAAGTCACCCCATGTGGAGCTTTGGACAGAGCGAGACCCTTGAGTTTTGGAAGGGCCATTGTCTTGTCTGCCCTCATCCCTGTGCTCTCCACAGGCCCTGCTCCTTGGGACAGTGTGTTTTCATCCTGTATCATGGTCAGGGACTGAAAACTTCCTCAGACTAACATCAAGTTCAATGCCAAATTCTGGAGAAAAAGCCCACGAAACTATAAGCCTGTCCCAAGTTCCTGAAACTAGAGAGAGTGACTCACAAGGGTCCCTCAGTCTTTTGCTTCCCCCTCCCAATACCTTCAGGGCTCTCTTAGTACCCCAAGGAGTTATTTCCATTCTGGCATTATGTTTCACGAGGTTGTTCTAACTCTCACACTCCCATTGTTTTTTACCTACTCTGCTGTGCTTTGCACTATTATTTTTTCTGTGTGGGTTATTATAAAATAATTTATTACTTGAGGCTTTATGACACCAAATAATTTTTTTAGGAAAAAAATTTTAGACTCTCCATCAGTATTAAATATTATACTGCCTACATCTATTACTGTGTTAGCCAATTCCACAATTTTGTAATAGAAAAAGCATAATAAGTTAAAATGTCCTTGTGAATTCTAAAGCACACCACTGATGGTAAATTGCAGTTGTTTGGTGTTCATTACTTAACACATGAACAGTTTTATCAGAAATATATTTGCCTAATATGTGTGTATTAACTTATATTATAATATGAGCTACTATTATCTTCCATCAATGACTTTCTAAAACAAAAATATTGGTCTCAACATAAATAAAGAAACAATCTGTCAAAGATGAGTCGGTTGAGAAATTGAGGCTTTGCTTCCAGAATCTCTATCATGTTCCGTTGGTATATATGCCTGTTCTTGTACCAATACCAGGCTGTTTTGATTTCTGTAGCCTTATAGTAAATTTTGAAGTTTACAAAAAAAATACCTGCATACGTATGTTTGTTGCAACTCTATTCATCATAGAAAAAACATGGAACCAATCACATTGCCCATCAAAGCAGTACTGGATTTTAAAAATGTAGTACATATACACAATGAAATATTATGCAGTCATAAAGAAAGACAAACATATGGATTTTGCAGCAAATTAGATGGATTTAGGGTCCATCATACTCAGTGATCTATCACAGAAACAAAGAACAGAATACCATATGTTCTCACTCATAAACAGACCTTGGACAATTATCATAATACAATAAGAAAGTGATTGGCAGTAGTGAGAAACTGTTAGGGGAGGGAGGATGGGATTGGCAGTTGAGGGAAACTGCTAGGGGAGGGAGGGGCATACCTCATCAAAAGGGCGATGCATAATCAACATTTGTATACCTAACCTTGAATTGTACCCCACATCTTTATAATAAATAAAAGAAAAGCTAGCTGGGCTCGGTGGCTCAGCTTGTAATCCCGCACATTTGGAAGGCTGAGGTGAGTGGATTGCCTGAGCCTGTGGGTTGGAGACCCGCCTGGGCAGGTGAGACCTCATCTCTACAATAAATCAAAAATCAGCCAGGCCTGGTAGCGCATGCCTATAATTCTGGCTACTTGGAAGACTGAGGCAGAAGGATCGCCAGAGCCCAGTAGGTTGAGGCTGCGGTGGCAGGGAGTGGCCACTGCACTCCAGTCTGGGCGACAGAGTGAGACTCCAACTCAAAAAAAAAAAGAAAAGCTATAGTAAATCTTACAATAAAGGCAGAAACAATATTAAAAAAGAAAGAAAAAGAAGCAATCTGATTCAGTATGCTATCAACTGTTACTGAGGACATCTATTGAATTGTCAAGAAACAGTCTATGGGGAAAACGAAGTTTGAATTGATGCCTTACGAGGGCCATAATCGAGACAATCTTCAAAGGGGAGAAAGGTAGCCCGGAGAATAGGACATGCAAAAGCTGAAGCACAGAAGCAGGAAAAGCAAAGCAACAAGGCAGACGCATAAAATGAAGCCCGTGGAGGTTTTTTGAGTAGTGTTAGGTATTTTGCAGTCTCCATACACCAATATCAAATGAAAATCACTGTCTCTGCCCTTCCCAGAGTCTACTTGTTCACAAGATTTCTGTATAGTATAAAGAGGCAGCTTCCTTGAATGGAATGATGGGGATGGGGTACTTTGTGTGTGTTTAGTTAGAGCAAATTCGAGGGAAGCTTGGAATAGATAAGCTATTTTCTACTTTACCTTGGATGCAACTACCTTGAATGTATGTTAAATAGACCTTAATTGGGCATAATGTGTTAAAAAAGAAATCCCATAAAATTAATATGAGGCTTTGTTCATGGTCTTTGTTTTTCTAACTTACTCACAGAAATTATCCAATTGAAACACATGAAACATAATCATAGAAAACTGTTTATAAAATACTTTTGTAATAAATATTCCTGAATAGAAAAGATGTGTTTCTAAATATAAATTCAGCCTGAGCATAAATAAGGATGGAGGTTTTCAAGTAAAACAAAGTTTATTTACTTTAGTTAATAAGCAGGCAATAGTATCCTCTTTCCCCATACAATTTCTAATGATGAAAGTTAAATAAATAGACAATGACTTTAGTCATAACTATTTTAGCCACTATGTTGGATCTACTAGTGTTCTAAGGCATCATTTTTCTTTTCTTTTTTCTTTTTATTTTAAAGATGTGTGGCACAATTCAGGGTTAAGTATACAAACGTTAATTATGCAGGCACCCTTGTTGATGAGGTGTGTCCCTCCATCCCCTAGCAGTTTCCCTCAACTGCCAACTCCTCCCCTCCCCTGGCAGTTTCCCACTACTGCCAATCCCTTTCTTATAGTATTATAAGAATATATAAAGTACATATGGTACTCTGTTCTTTGTTTCTGTGATAGATCACTGAGTATGATCGACTCTAAATCCATCCAAGTTGCTGCGAAGTCCATATGCTTGTCATTTTTATGGCTGCATAATATTCCATTGTGTATATGTACCACATTTTTTATCCAGTCCAGCTTCGATGGGCAGCGTGATTGGTTTCATGTTTTTGCTATTGTGAATAGAGTTGCAGCAGACATACATGTGCAGGTAACTTTTTTGTAGAATTATTTGAGTTCCTCCGGGTATATTCCCAATAGAGGGATTGCTGGGTCATATGGAAGGTCAATTTCTAGTTACTTCAGAAATCGCCACACTGTCTTCCAAAGAGGTTGTACTAGTCTGAACTCCCACCAGCAGTGTAGAAGCGTTCCTTTTTCTCCACATCCTCGCCAGCATCTGTTGTTGTTTGTTTTGTTAATGATGGCCATTCTTACTGGGGTTATATGATATCTCAATGTGGTTTTGGTTTGCATTTCTCTGATGATGAGTGAGGCTGAGCACTTTTTCATGTGTCTGTTGGCTACCCGTATATCTTCTTTTGAGAAGCATCTATTCATGTCTTTTGCCCACTTTTTAATGGGGGTGTTTATTTTTTTTCCTTTTGGCACGTTTGAGTTCCTTGTAGATCCTAGATGTTAGATCTTTTTCAGATATACAGATGGCAAATATTTTTTTCCCATTCTGTGGGCTGTCTCCCTGTTCTCTTGATGGCTTCTTTTGCTTTGCAGAAGCTAGTCAGTTTGCTGAGGTCCCACTAGCCTATCTTATTTCTTATGGTATGGGCACTTAGGGTTCTGATCAGGAATTGGTTGCCAGTTCCAATTTCCATAAGGGTGTCTCCTGCGTTTTCTAAGATTCTTATAGTTTGAAGTTTTATGTTTAGGTCTTTGATCCATTTAGAGTCAATTTATGGCGATAGGTAGGGGTCCTGTTTCAATCTTCTGCATGTCCTCAGTCAATTTTCCAGGTATAATTTATTGAATAGGTTCTCCTCTCCCCAGTGGTTGTTGTTGGAAGCTTTGTCAAAGATGAGTTGGTTGAGATATTGAGATTTTGCTTCCTGAATCTCTGTCCTGTTCCATTGGTCTATGTGCCTGTTATTGTACCAATACCAGGCTGTTTTGATTACTGTAGCCTTATAGTAAAGTTTGAAGTCTACAAGTGTGATACCTCCTGCTTTGTTTCTTTTGCTAAGGATTGTTTTGGGTATTCGTGGTCATTTATGTTTTCATATGAATTCCCGTATTGTCATTTCCAGGTCTGACAAGAATGATATTGGTAACAATGGATACTGCGTTGAATCTGTAGATTGCCTTTGGTAGGATGAACATTTTAACAATGTTGATTCTTCCTATCTATGAGCATGGAATATTTTTCCACTTGTTTGTGTCTTCTTGGATTTCTTTGAGCAGTGTTTTCTAGTTGTCATTGTAAAGGTTTTTCACTTCTCTTGATAGGAAGAAGTCAAGACATTTCATTTTTCTGTGTGTGTGTGTGTGTGTGTGTGTGTGTGTGTGTGTGTGTGTGTGTCTATTGTGAATGGAATTGTGCTTTTTATTTGGGTTTCTGCCTACTTGTTGGTATATAGGAATGCAAGTATCTTTTGCACATTTATTTTGTACCCTGAGATTTTGCCAATGTCCTTTATCAGTGCAAGCATGTTTTTGACAGATGCTCTTAGATTTTCAACATATAGGATCATATCAGCAAAGAGGGATAACTTGACTTCCTCTTTTTCTATTTGGATACCCCTGATTTCCTTCTCTTGACTAATTGCCCCAGCTAGGACTTCCAACACAATGTTGAACAAGAGGGGCTCTTAAGTGGCAGCCTAGTCTTGTTCCAGTTTCCAGGAGAAATGTTTGCAGTTTCTGTCCATTTAGCAATATTTTAGCTGTGGGTTTATAATAGAGGGCACTTACTATTTTGAGGTATGTTCCTTCTATATCTAACTGTTTGAGAGTTTTTATCAAGAAGTGATACTGGATTTTGTCAAAAGCTTTTTCTGCATCTAATGAGATAATCAT
Organism: Carlito syrichta; assembly: GCF_000164805.1. NCBI lineage: Eukaryota > Metazoa > Chordata > Mammalia > Primates > Tarsiidae > Carlito > Carlito syrichta. The sequence continues at coordinate 136,087 of NW_007184018.1, forward strand.
GTAGTTATTTTTTTTACATCTGTTGATGTATTTAATTACATTTATGGTCTTGCAAATGTAGAACTAGCCTTGCATCCTGGGGATGAAACCTACTCGGTCATGGTAAATGATTGTTGAGATGTGTTTTTGGATCTGATTTGCTAGAATCTTGTTGAGGATTTTTACAACTATGTTCATAAGTGATATTGGCCTGTAGTTCTCTTTTTTTGTTGGATATTTACCTGATTTGGATATCAGTGTGATGTTAGCTTCATAAAATGATTTGGGGAGGATTCCATCTTTCTCAATTGCCTGGAATACTTTCAATGGGATTGGTATCAGCTCCTCCTCGTACATTTTGTAAAATTCTGCTGGAAAACCATCTGGTCCAAGGCTTTTTTTTTGTTGGTACCTTTCGTATGGCAGAGTCAATTTCCTGGGTTGTTACTGGGCTATTTAGTGTCTCAATGTCTTCTTGTTTCAACCTTGGGTGATGTCAGAAAGTCCTCCATATCATTTAGGTTATCAAGTTTGTTTCCATATTGGTGTACATTGTAATCTCTGACAAGCTTTTGTATTTCTTCAGGGTCATTTGTGATTTGATCTTTTGTATTTCTGATTGTGTTTATTTTTCCTTTTTCTCTTTTTCTTGGTCATTCTGGCTAGAGGTCCATCAATCTTGTTAATTCTTTCCAAAAAACCAGTTTTTTGCTTTGTTGATGTTTTCCATGATGTTTTTGTCTTATGTATTTGTCTTCTATGTTCCATATTTGTGCTCTTATTTTGGTGATTTGGATTCTTCTGCTAAAGTTGGGGTTTTGGTGGTCTTCTCTTTCCTCCCTTAGGTGATTAGTTAGGCTCTCAACTTGTGATCTTTTCATTTTCTTGGTGTGTGTTTTCTTAGAGATATAAATTCCCCTCTTAGAATAGTTTTCATGGCATCCCAGAGGTTTTGGTAAGATGTTTCTTAATTTTCATTTGTTTCCAGGAATCTTTTAATGTCTGCTTTGATTTCAGTGTTGAGCCAGTAGTTGTTCAGCATTATGCTGTTTAGTGTCCATATCATTGTGTGCTTTCGGAAAATTTTGTTGGTGCTGATATTTATTTTTATTCCACTGTGGTCTGAGAAGGTGCCTGGCAATATTTCATTCTTACATATTTGTTTATGCTTGATTTATGGACAAGGATGTGATCGATCACCGCACGTTCCATCTGGTGATGAGTAGAATATATACTCTGTGGTTGTTGGGTGGAATAGTCTACAGGTATCTGAAGTCCATTTTGTCCAGTGTCAAGTTTAGGTTCTGGTTCTCCTTGTTGATTTTTTGGCCTTGATAATCTATCTAGGGTTGTTAGTGGGGTATTCCAGTCCCCTGCTATAATAGTGTCAGAGTCAATATCTTTTTTTTGTTTGTTTACTTTGTAGTTGCTTTATAAATACTGGTGCTCCTGTGTTGGGTGCATATATGTTTAGGATGGATATTTCTTGTTGATGGATTGAGCCTTTTATCATTATGTAGTGTCCTTTTGTATCTTTTTACATTTTTGATAGCTTAAAGTTTGTTTTGTCTGATATTAAAATCACAACTCCTGCCTTCTTTTGTGATCTTTTTGCCTGGAAATTTATCTTCCATCCTTTAACTTTGAGTCTGTGTGTGTCCCTTGTGGTAAGATGAGCTTTCTGGATGCAGCAAATAATTGGGTCATGGTTTCTTATCCAGATTACCAATCTGTGTCTTTTCAGTGAGGCATTTAGTCAATTCACATTCAGGCTGGTAATGGAAATGTGGTTGTTTATCTGTGTCATGAGATTCTTATAAAGTTTTTTCTTTGTCTGTTTGTTTTCTTTTGGTTTGGGGGTTAATGTATATGTGTGTTTTCAAGTTTCTTGTTGCGCTATATTCTCTGTTGATCCTGTGCTCTGCTGTTCTCTTGGGAATTATGGGGTCATTTTTTTTTCTTTCTTCTGTGCCTAATACCTTTTTAAGGGTTTCATGTAGAGCTGATCTGGAAGCTGCATGATCTCTTAAGGACTAGATCTCTGGGAAGAATTTTATTTTTCCATCACTGAGCTTGGCTGGGTAGGAAATTCTTGGTTGAAATTGTTTATCTTTGAGGATTTTGAATATTGGACTCCAGTCCCTTTCCTTCTTGCTTGTAGTATTTCTGATGATAGGTCTGCTTCTATTCTGATTTATTTTCCCCAATAGGACTGACCTTTCTCTCTTGCTGCCTTTAGGATTTTTCTTTTGTGCTTACTTTATGTAGGCAAATTACTATGTGTCAAGGGGTTGGTCTTCTCATTTGATGTCTTGTGTTGGTTCTCTGTATCTCTTGTGCTTGACTGGTCACATCTCTGGTGAGATGGAGAGTTTTCTTGTATTATCTCCTGGAATACTTGCTCTAAGTTGTTCTCCATTTCCCTTTCTTCTTCTGGGATACCAATTAGAGGTAGGCTCAGCCTCTTGATATAATCGCACATCTCTTTTAGGCTTTGTTCTTTCTTTCTGAGTCTTTTTTTAATGTTTTTTACAGATTGGGTTAATTCTATGCACTGGTCTCCAAGTTCTGAGATTCTTTCTTTAGGTAGATTAATTCTGCTTTCTATATTTGTCATCTTGTTATTTATTTCCTGGATGAAATTTTTTATTGTCAAAATCTCTGTTACAATTTCTTTCAGTGTTGCATCTTGTCTTTCTTGAGTCTTATTCACTCTTTCCATCCATTCCCTAATCCCTGGTATATTCTGGGGCCAGTCATTGGTGGCTTCCATTGTTTGGGCTCCAAGGTCTGATTTTTCAGGAGTTTTCTCTTTGTTACACTTGAAATTACCTGTGATCTTCCTTTGGTTTTTCCTCATTTGTGATTGACCTCTTTTTTTTCTCTTTAGTTCTGTTATTCAGTGTCAGTGGGAGAGGCTTTCCCTTCTGATGTTTACTATGTCCTCTATTCTTCCCTGATTTGGGCTCTGGATTTGTTCTATTTTGAAATAGCACTGTGGGTGGAAAGCTTTGCTGTCACTTGTTGTTTTTGAAAGTCAAACAAGGTAAGAGATGGGGCTCTAGGCTTCAGAAACTACTTGCAACTTACAATGTTGACTGAGTAGTATGCATTCCCTGAGACTCACTCTCCACTACCACTGTATATGCAAAGCAGAAATCAACTAAAAAAAAAATTAAACACACACAGACATACACACACACACCCCAAAAAACTGGAATAACAACAAAATGAAGCAAAATAAACAACAGTGACAAAAAAACCTAAAGTCGTAAACACACATACACACACCTACCACAAAGTGAATGGAGAAGAAAAACAGAAATACTGGAGGAAAAAAAGGAATTCAGATTGAACCTTCACAATATAGAAACACACCTTATAAAAATACAGGAGAACAAAAGAGCAAAAATAAATCAAGAACAACAACAACATTGAAAGATGAACATTCAATCATCACACATATACACATAAACACATAAACAAAAAACAGCAAACAAAAGAAGAAAGAAACAACAAAAAAAAGAAAAAAATGGAGGGATGCAAATCAAACCCTCACAAACACATTGACACACAAAAGAAAAATATTTTTTAAATAGATGAACTAACAAACAGGCAAAAAGTTTTTAAAAATTAAATTGTTTTTAAAAAACCTGCCCTCTTGTGGCAGGCTCTGTAATTGTTTCCCTAATCTGGTCTCTCCTGCAGAGCTTCCATCTCTTTCACTCTCTACCCAGTGTCCGGAGCAGGGAAGGAGGAGGATCAGTGGAGGTGGCTGGGGCTGCAGTCCTTTCCTCCCACTCTCTTAAGGTCAGGGAGATCTTCTCCAGTGGGGAGGTATGGGATTGTCTCTTCCCCAGGTATGTACTCATAGGGGATGCCCCAGCCAGGCCTATCCTGGAATGGACTTCCAGGCTCTGCCTGGGTTTGCCCCTCTCAGTTGTGGCCCAGCTGTGTGGGTTTGACATCCAGAGGATTGCTGGGGAAGACAGGGTTTGGGTCAGCCTTGAACTCACTAGTGATCTCAGCCTCATCCTTTTCCAGGCACACCCTTTGTCCTGCAGCTGGATCAGGGTAGGGAGTGGGGTACTTGGGACCCAGCACTAGTCAGTTCCCTCCGAAGTTTGTGCTTTCAAGGTATTCCTGAAAGGCCACAATCAACTCCTGAGTAGTTTATCTGCCAGTCACAGAGATTGGGTCTGTTGCTCCTGGTGAGTAAGTCAGAGAACTTTCCTGCTCTGCCTTCAAGATGGTGGCAACATGCCTCTCTTGCCTTCTCCAGTGGAACTCTGGCTCTGGACTCCCTCCACAGCACCCGCTGCCAATGTCCATCCAGGCAATGAGGTGGTGAGGCAAAGCCTGGAGTCAGTAGTCTCTCCTGCTGCAGTGGTGAGGCAGAGCCTGGGGCAATAGTCTCTCCCTGCAGCTTTTTCACAGGAAAACTTTTGTCCATTAAAAAAAATGGTGCTCATCCTCTGCAACCTGGGAAGAGCCAGGGACCAAGCAGAGAAGCTGCAGCACCAGCTGTTGCACCAGGGTCCTAGCCATTTCCTCACAAGACCCCACTTAGTCAGTCTCTCCCAGCATTTTCTTCCCAGGAAGGGTTTTTTTTTTTATTTTAAAAAATGGCACTTGGCTTCTCCATCCCGGGAATTACTAGGGTCCAAGGTGATCAGCTGCAGCACCAACCACTGCACCAGGAGAGCCCTGGCTGCTGGTTCCCTAGCCCTCATTCAGTCAACTTCTCACATGCCCCTTCACTCACCAGCACATACACAAAATCTTCCATACACTCACTCACTCACACTGGGACTTGCATAGTCCAACTGGCTCAGCCACCATCTTCCTGACCTCATCTTGGCATCATTTTTCAAAATAAGCAATCCACTCACCTCAGCCTCCCAAAGTGTGGGATGTAGAATGTCCCGCTGAGCCACTGAGCCCAGCTAAAACTTATGTTGTAATAAACCGAAAATAATGCTTAGAGGGAAATGTATAGCATTCAATACATTTTTTAAAGAAAAGATTTCAAATCAACATTTTAAGCTTCTACATCAAGAAACCAGAAAAAAAATAAATCCAAAACATTCACAAAAAGAATATTATAACTACCGTAATATATAAAGATCAGAAATAAATAAATTGAAATCAAAAATAGAAAAAAATCAATGATTCTTGAAAGGTTAATAACACTAATAAACTTCCAGTCAGACTTATAAATAAAAATAAGAGATGATATAAATTGTTAATATAAGAAATGAAAGAGATCATATAACAACAAACTCATAGACATTATAAGAATAAAAAGTGAATATTACTAGCAATTCTCTACATATCCATCTGACAACTTAGGAAAAAATGAATCATTTCCTTGAAAGTAGGAAAAGTAACAAAGCAAAATTCACTTAAGATGAAGTACATAACCTGAATAATTTTATACCTGTTAAAGAAATTAAATTTGTAGCTTAAAACCTTGTCAAAAAGGACATTCTACATAGTGATCATTTCAAGAATAGTAGCAAACATTTACAGAAGTAATAATACCAATTCTACCTCAATTTCCTTAAGAGATCAAAGAAAAGGGAACATTTTATTCAGTTTAAATGTTTTCTAATTTCCGTTGCAATTTCCTCTTTACTTACGAAGATTTTTTGAAAGAGTTCTGTTAAATTTCTAAATATCTGGTGGTTTTCCAGTTACCATCATGTTAGAGTTTATATAATTTTAACATCACTACTGAAATTCTTGACAAAAATACTGTGAGAAAGGTGTGTATGCATATTCTTCTTTAATCTTGGGTATTACTATATTAAAAAATTCAGAACTCTATTTTTTTATGAGTCTGGAATTACCTTGATATAAAACCACACAAAGACATTTCAAGTAAGGAAAACTATAGACCAATACCTTCATAGGCATAGATAATTTCCCGAAATATATTAACCAATCAAAACTGCCAATATATAACAAAAATAGTACATCATAGCCAAGTACAATTTTTCTCAGGAATGCAAATTTAGTTCAATATTCAAAATCAGTCAAGAGTACCCCATCAGATTAATAGTCTAAAGAAGAGAAAACCTACCCAATGAGGTAGAAAAGGCATTTTAAAAACATTCAATATCCATTCATAATAAACATTCTCAGCAAAGTAGCAATGCAAAAGAATTTTCTTAACCTGATTTTTTAAAGGCATTTCCAAAGACCACTTCAAGGATAATACTTAATAGTAAAATACTGAATACTTCTCCACCTACTTTCAGTCCCAAGACTGGGAAGAAGGCAGGTATGTTTCTTCTCACCATTCCTATTAAACATTTTATTTCAAGTCCCACTCAGTGCAATACTGCAAAAAAGAGCAATACTATACAGATTGTTTAGAAAAACAAAAAAAACTGACATTATTCAGTGGAAGCATGTTGTCTATATAGAAAGTACCAATAAATCTACCAAAAGACTTTTTCTGTAACTAATAAGTGACTTTAGTAAGGCCATCTTACAGAAATCAATTGTATTTGTAGGTAATTATTAAGAACAATAGGAAACCAACGTTTAAAAATTAATAATAGTATGTACAATAGTTCTCAGAGAACACTTTAGTATATATCCAACAAAATATGGTCAACACATCTGTAATTAAAAGCTATGAATGATAAAAATCAAGAACCTAAATAAATCAATGAATTGGGATGCTAAATATAGTTAAGATGTCAGTTCTGCCCAAAATTATCTATAGACTTAATGCAACTCCAATAAAAATTCCAAGAGGATTATTTTTTCAAATGCAAACAGATTCCAAATCTATATGAAAAGAAAAAGGAATCAAAATAGTCAATTTTGAAAAAGAATAATACTTGGAGAACTCAAACTACCCATTTTAAGACAAGACAAAGTCATACCAATCCAGACAGTGTGATATTTGGGAAAGTAAAGACGTACTCTCTATATGTGAATGGAATAGAACAGGACATTTGAAAACGGTCCTATCCAAATATTTTCCAACTGGTTTTTGACAAAAATACAGAGACAATTCAATTGACTAAGAATAGTCTTTTCAACAAAGTGAACAATTAGACAACCATACACAAAACATGAACTTTTATCTAAATCTCACTCCTTATACAAGAGTTAACTCAGATGACTTATAGATGTTAATGTAAAACATAAAACTGTGCAACTTTAAAAATAAAGCCAAAAAAATCTATGTGACTTTGAGTTCTTATACTCAACACCAAAATCATCAAGAAGAGGTCAAATTTTGGTAAATTGTATTTCACCAAAATGAAAAATGTCCGCTCTTGAAAGACACTAAGAGAATAAAAAGAGATGTTATAGACAGGGCGAATACTTGCAAATCATATATCTGGCAGATGACTTATATTTGGAATCAATTTTTAAAATTCTGAAATAATGAGTAAGAGAAAAATAAATAACCCAGTAAACATTGGCAAAAATTTGAACAGATGCCAGAAGTGATATCCAGATAGCAAATAAGCACATGAGAAGATGTTCAATATCACTAACCACTGGGGAAACAAATTAAAATCACTATCTTACTACCCACTTTTAAGAATAACTCATTAAGAAAAATTATAATAAGAAGTGCTGTTTGAGAATATAAAGCAATTGAACACTCATACATTGCTGACAGGAAAGCAAAATGGTCCATCTCTTCTGGAAAACAGTTTGGCAGTGTCTAATGGAGTCAAACACACATTCGCTGTGTGGCCTAGCAATCCCTTTTATGGATATTTGCACTAGAGAAATTAGAACGTACTTTCTTACAAAAATTTGTACATAAATGTATGTAGATTCTTTGTTTATAATGGCTAAAAACTGGGAACAACTCAAATATCCTTCAGTAGACAAATGGGTTAATAAATCATGACACACATATACAATGAAATGAAACTCAGCAATAAACAAGAACAAATGACTGATATAAAAAAGAATTTACATGAATCTCAAAAATATTATGCTGAGTGAAAAAAGGCATCTCAAAAGGGTATAACTATATGATTCCACTTATGTGTCATTCTGAAAAAATGCAACACTATAGAGAAGGGGATCACAAATTGCCAAGAGATTGGGTTGGGGGAATGATTTGACTTTGTAGAGACACCATAAGAGAGTTTTGGGGAATGATAAAAATATTCTCTATCAAAATGTATCTTAAAACTCAGAATTGGCCTGGTACAGTTGCTCACGACTGTAATCCCAGCACTTGAGAAGCTGAGGAGGGAGGATTGCTTGAGCCCAGGAGTTTGAGACCAGCCTGAGCAACATAACAAGTCCTCATCTCTACAAAAATAAAAAAATAAAATAGCCAGGCATGGTGGTAAGACCCTGTAGTCCCACATACTCAGGAAGCTGAGGTGGGAGGATCACCTGAGCCCAGGAGATTGAGGCTGCAGTGAGCCATGATTGTGTCACTGCACTCCAGCCATGGGGACAGCATGAGACCCCAACTCAGAAAAAAAAAACCTCAGGAATTGTACGCTGATAAAGAGCACATTTTATTTTATGTGATTTAAAAAATAATAATTTTTTTAATGCCAGAAATATAGCACCTGGTAAGAAGCATGCTGTACAGAAGGAAGGAACTGTTTTTACAGGTAAGCTTGACTGGAAAGAGCAATGAGGGTATGAAACAACTCTTATTATAACACACATGCCCTGTGTGAATTGAGACAGGAAATGGAAACAAAGAAAAGACCACCACCCTGTCCCACCCAGCCCAGAATGAATGACAGCAGACAGTGTTACTATTAATAGGTGGCCCTACTGATCACTCATTCAATAAATATTTACAGAGAATCTATTATGTGCCGGATTGTAATCCAGGTGCTACAAATATAGCATTGAATAAAGTCCCTGGTCTCAGGGACTCACAAGTCTAATGTGCCAACCAGTAAGAAAAGATGCTATGAGGAAGATTGCAGGAGAGCAAGGGGACCAGAGATGGATAGATGACAGATGGTGTGGTTGCCACTGTGGAGTGATCCTGGTGGAGTCAGCCCTGCTCTGTATGTGTGAGTCTAATGAGAAGACACATGAGAAGGGGTCTTAAGTGAAGTCAGTAGGAAAGGCAAGAGCATATCTGGAATCAGAGATTTTTTCCCTCTAGGGGAAAAAATAGCACAGGGTGTAAAGAAAGAGTGGGCTCACAAGTTCTAGAAGCAACAGGGAAGCCAGTAAAGCTACAGTAGTGTGAATCAAGGAATGACTAAGAAGGAATGAAGTCAGAGAAGCAAGTAGGAATCATATCAAGAAGGACTTGAAGGGCCACAATAGAGACTTCAGATTTTCTCTCAGGGATATGATAAGCCACTGAGAGTTATGAGCAGAGAAGTGATAGGGTCTGAGTTGTGTTTTTAAATAATTATTTCTGGTAATGGGTAGACAATAATGACCAGGAGAGCAAGAGAACAATTGGTTAGGAGGTGGTTTTAAGAGTCTACTGAGAGACACTGTCACCTGGCCAGGGCAGTAGCAGCACAAGTCATGAGAAAAAGTTACCTTTGGATGTGCTTCAAAGGTAGATGCACAATTGCTGTGAAATGGAACATGGCATGTGGGGTGCTGCAACTGAGTATGCGAAGAAGCTACTTAATGATATGGGAAATGACTTGAGAGGGACAGGTTTGAAAGGGATCAAGAGCTTAATTTTGATCACATTAAATATGAGATGAAGATTAGACATCCATCTGGGACTGTCAAGTAGACAGTGCAAATTGTGAGTCTGAAGCTTAAGGGAGAAATTAAAGCTTGAGATAAAAGTTGGTAACTGAATTATTGTGGATGGGAACTTGATAATAAATAGTGTGTTAAAAGAATTAATTTGCTATTTCATGAAAATAGATGGGAGAGCATCTGAAGGAAAAGACCCATGAGGAAACCTTTGCAGCTCTCTGGGCTTTGAGAAGGGATGAGGCTGGAACACTTCAGCATCAGTGGACAAAGAGAGAGAGAGCAAGGCACAAGGGAGGAGGAATGTGAAAAGAGCGAGTTCAAAATAAGTCTAATTTTGTGAGTCTAAATGACAGAAAAATTTTGTTAAATATGACAGAAATGGGGGACTAGAGAGGAATTTATGTAAGGTGACTTCACTTTTGAATAGCATGAAAAGATAGAAGAATATTTATGTTTAGATACCTAGCTAAAGATATGAGCCTAACACTAATAGAGGGTATAAGAAAATGAGAAATTGAACATTTCATGAAATCATTCAAGAAAACTTCCTTCATCTCATCAGTGATGCAAAAATTCAAACATCCAATCCCTAAGAACCTATGCAGCCTCCAGACCACCTCTACAAGAAATACTTAAGAAAGTATTAAACACAGAAGAAAAGGAGAAAAAAATGACAACTTTCTTCATAAGAGTACAGGGAAAAGATGGAAAACATACATGAATCAACCTCAAAACCAAAGAAAAGACAACAAATAAACAGGAACAGCAACAACTCTATAAGAACCTCATGATAGGGAAAAACCGCCACATTTCAATAATTAGCCTGAATGTGAATGAACTAAATGCACAACTGAAAAGACACAGAATGATGAACTGGATAAGAAACCATAACCCCATTATTTGCTGCATCCAGGAGACTCAGCTCACTACAAGGGACACACACAGACTCAAAGTTAAAGGATGGGAAACGAGTTTCCAGGCCAGTGGATTACAAAAGAAGGCAGGAGTTGCAATCTTAATATCAGACAAAATAACCTTTAAGCTATCAAAAATTTAAAAAGATACAAAAGGACACCACATAATGATAAAAGGTTCAATCCATAAACAAGAAATATCCATCCTAAACATATATGCACCCAACACAGGAGCACCAGCGTTTATAAAACAACTACTTAATAAACTGAAAAAAGATATTGACCCTAACACTATTATAGCAGAGGACTTAAATACCCACTGACAGCTCTAGATAGATCATCGAGGCAAAAAATCAACAAGAAGATCCAGAACCTAAATGTGACATTTGACCAAATGGACTTAGTCGATACCTACAGATTATTCCACCCAACAACCACAGAGTATACATTCTACTCATACATACTCCAAGATTGATCACATTCTTGGCCATAAATCAAGCATAAACAAATTCCACAAGGTTGAAATCTTGCCATGCACATTCTCAGACCACAGTGGAATAAAAATAAACATCAAAACCAACAATATTTCCCCAAAGCCCACAAAAACATGAACACCAAACAGCAAGATGCTGAACAATGACTGGGCCAACACTAAAATCAAAGAAGAAATTGAAAGATTCCTGGAAACAAATGAAAATGAAGAAACATCTTACCAAAACCTCTGGGATGATGTGAAATCAGTTTTAAGAGGGGAATTCATATCTCTATGAGCACACATCAAGAAAATGGAAAGACCACAAGTGGAGAGCCTAACAAATCACCTAAAGGAGCTAGAAAGAGAAGACCACAAAAACCCCAATTTTAGCAGAAGAATCCAAATCACTAAAGAGTCCAAATATGGGACATAGAGGACAAAAATATCACAGAAAACATCAACAAAACAAAAAGTTGGTTCTTTGAAAGATTTAACAAGATTGATGGGTCCCTAGCCAGAATGACCAAGAAAAAGAGAGGAAAACGCCAAATAAACACAATCAGAAATACAAAAGATCAAATCACAACTGACCCCAAAGAAGTACAAAAGATTATCAGAGATTACTATGTACACCTATATGGAAACTAACTTGAAAACCTAGATGAAATTGAAGACTTTCTGACATCACACAACCTCCCTAGGTTAAAACCAGAAGACATTGAGACAATAAATAGACCCATAACAAACCAGGATTGACTCTGTCATACGAAAACTACCTACAAAAAAAGCCCTGGACCAGATGGCTTTCCAGCACAATTCTACAAAACGTACAAGGAGAAGCTGATACCAATCCTATTGAAAGTATTCCAGGCAATTGAGCAAGATGGAATTCTCCTCAAATCATTTTCTGAAGCTAACATTACACTGATACCCAAACCGGGTAAAGATCCAACAAGGAAAGAGAACTACAGGCCAATAACCCTTATGAACATAGATGCAAAAATCCTCAACAAGATTCTAGCAAATCGGCTCCAAAAACACATCTCAAATATCATCCACCATGACCAAGTAGGCTTCATCCCCAGGATGCAGGACTGGTTCAACATTTGCAAAACCATAAATGTAATTAAATACATCAACAGATGTAAAAGCAAGAACCACATGAATATCTCACTAGATGCAGAAGAAGCTTTTGATAAAATCCAGCATCCCTCCTTGATAAAAATCCTCAAACATCTAGGTATAGAAGGAACATACCTCAAAATAGTAAGTGCCATCTATGACAAATCCACAGCTAGCATATTGCTAAGTGGTCAGAAATTAAAATCATTTCCCCTGAAAACTGGAGCAAGACAAGGTTGTCCACTCTCACTCCTCTTGTTCAATATTGTGTTGGAAGTCCTAGCTCAAGCAATTAGACAAGAAAAGGAAACCAGGGGTATCCAAATAGGAAAAGAGGAAGTCAAGTTATCCCTTTTTGCTGATAATATGATCCTATACCTTGAAAATCCAAGAGAATCTGTCAAAACCCTGCTTGCACGGATAAAGGACTTTGGGAAGGTCTCAGGGTACAAAACAAATGTGCAAAAGACAGTTGCTTACTCTACACCAACAACAAGCAGACAGAGACCCAAATTAAAATTGCAATCCCATTCACAATAGCCACCAAAAAAATGAAATACTTCGGCATCTTCTAACCAGAGAAGTGAAAGACCTTTACAATGAGAACTACAAAACACTGCTCAAAGAAATCCAAGAAGACACAAACAAATGGAAAAATATCCCATACTCATGGATAGGAAAAATCAACATTTTTAAGATGTCCATCCTACCAAAGGCAATCTACAGATTCAATGCAATACCAATTAAGTTACCAACATCATTCTTCTCAGACCTGGAAATGACAATACAGAAATTTATATGGAAACATAAATGACCACGAATAGCCAAAACAATCCTTAGCAAAAGAAACAAAGCAGGAGGTATCACACTTCCAGACTTCAAACTTTACTATAAGGCTACAGTAATCAAAACAGCCTACTATTAGTACAAGAACAGGCACATAGACTAATGGAACAGGATAGAGATTCCGGAAGCAAAGTCTCAATTCCTCAACCAACTCATCTTTGACAAAGCCTCCAATAACCACCACTGAGGAAAGGAGAACCTATTCAGTAAATGTTGCTGGGAAAACTGGCTGACCACATGCAGAATATTAAAACAGGATCCCTACCTATCAAAATACACAAAAATTAACTCTAAATGGATCAAAGAACTAAACGTAAAACCTCAAACTGTAAGAATCTTAGAAAATGCAGGAAACACTCTTATGGAAGTTGGAACTGGCAACCGATTCCTGATCAAAACCCAAAGTGCCCAGGCCATAAGAGGTAAGATAGACAAGTGGGACCTCATTAAACTGACAAGCTTCTGCAAAGCCAAAGAAACCATCAAGAGAGCAGGGAGACAGCCCACAGATTGGGAAAAAATATTTGCCAACTGTATATCTGACAAAGGCCTAACATCTAGGATCTACAAGGAACTCAAATGTGCTGAAAGGAAAAAAACAAACAGCCCCTTTAAAAGTGGGCAAAAGACATGAATAGACACTTCTCAAAAGAAGATATACGGGCAGCCAACAGACACATGAAAAAGTGCTCAACCTCAGTCATCATCAGAGAAATGCAAATCAAAACCACACTGAGATGCCACCTAAGCCCTGTAAGAATGGCCATGATTAATAAAACAAACAACAACAGATGCTGGCGAGCATGTGGAGAAAAAGGAATGCTTCTACACTGCTGGTGAGAATTCAGACTAGTATAACCTCTTTGGAAGACAGTGTGGTGATTTCTGAAGTAACTAGAAACTGACCTTCCATATGACCCAGGAATCTGCCTACTGGGAATATACCCGGAGGAATTCATTCTACGAAAAAGATACCTGCACACATATATTTGTTGCAGCCCTATTCACAATACCAAAAACAAGGAACCAACCATGTTGCCCACCAAAGCGGGACTGGATTATAAAAATGTGGTACATATACACAGTGGACTATTATGCAGACATAAAGAAGGACAAATATATGGCCTTTGCAGCAAATTGGATGGAATCGTAGTTGATCATACTCAGTGATTTATCACAGAAATAAAGAACTATGTTCCATATGTTCTCACTCATAAGGTGACCTTGAACAATTATAATGCTATAAGAAAGTGATTGGCAGTAGCAGAAAACTGTCAGGGGAAGGGGAGGGTGGGACTGGCAGTTGGGGGAAACTGCTAAGAGAAGGAGGGGCATATCTCATCAACAAGGGTAACTGCATGATCAGTGTTTGAATACCTAACCCTGAATTGTACCCCACATCTTTATAATAAATAAATTAATTAATTTTAAAGAAAGAGAATGAGAAATTGAAACTTTGGGTCTATTAGAGTTAGAATAATAGCAATAATAATAACAATAATAACAACAACAACAACAGTAGATAACATTTACTAAATCTTTACCACTTGCCAAGTATTTTTCAAGGCTTTCTACATACGTTCTTTAATTTAGGTCTAACAACAATTCCACAGAATAAGGGTTTTTTTTAAGTTTTTCCATGTGTACATGTGTATTTTCTTTATTTTATTTTACTTTAGTTGTGGGGAACATGTGAGGATTTGCTACATAATTTAATTGCATGCAGATGAGGTTTGGGTTTCTAGAAGACCTTCTCTCCCACAGTAGTGTACATGATACCCAGTGTGTGATTGTGTTTCCCCTGTCTGTCCTCGCTCCCGCCCTCCTTAGCAGTGCCCAGCATCTGTAGTTCCCACTTTTATGCTCATGTGTCCAATGACCAGGGCCCGCTTCTGAGTGAGAACATGTAATATTCAATTTTTTGATCTGTGATAGTTCATTTAGAATGACAGTCTCCCGCTGCATCAACATTGCATCAAAGGACATGATTTTGTTCTTCTTATGGATGAGTAGTGCTTCATTGTGTAAATTTACCACATTTTCTCTCTGTAGTACACTTTCAGTGGGCATCTGGGTTGGTTCTATGTTTTGGCTCTTGTGAATAGTGCTGCAATGACCAAACATGTGCAGGAGTCTTGTTGGTAGACCACTTTATGTTCCTCAGGGTATATCCCAGAAGTGGGATTGCTGGATCATATAGTAGCTCAACTTTAGTTCTTTGGGAAAACACCACACTGCTGTCCACAAAGGTCAAACTAGCCTACATTCCCACCAGCAGTGTAGAGCATTCCCTTTTCTCCACAGCCTCACCAACACCTGGTGTTTTTCAACTTTTTAATGATAACCAGAATTAGGACTTTTATTGTCTCTATCACAAAGGTGAGAAAGTTTAGGTGTAGAGAGGTTAAATCCAGGGTGCCAGGATTCTAGCTATGGCAGTTTAGCTCTGGGGATCTTCATTCTTAACCACAGTGCTATGCCCGCAGTTGTGTTAGAGTCACCTGAAAGCTTAGATTCAACAGCGACACTGATACCAAAAAAAGATAGCCTCTCTTAAGCTCAGTCTTTAATTTTTTTTTAAATAAAAGCCTTCTCAATAATCTATAAAGTTGACTTTAAATCTGCTCTAAGTGAGATCTGAAAACTACAACCATTAAACCTAAAATAGTTTTAGAGACTTCTGATAACAGACCATGCAATATGTCAGAGTCCTGAGATGAAATAAATCTCTCTGGTGAAAAACCAGCCCACTAAGAAATCTTTATTTTGTATTAAGCTCATTCTAGTATACTTGAAAATATCATGTCATTTCTATTGGATCTCAATTTAATCAAAATCAAATACTGCTAATTAGCATCCTTTTAATTTTTTTATTTTATTTTAGAGACAGGGTCTCTCTCTATTGTCCAGGCTGGAGTGCAGTGGTGTGGTCATAGCTCACAGTAATCTCAAATTCCTGGGCTCAACGCATCTTCCTGCCACAGCCTCCCAAGTACTTGAGACTATAGGCATACACCAACACACCCAGCACTTTTTTTTCCAGAGAAACAGGGTTTCCTTATGTTGCCCAGGCTAGTCTCAAACTTCTGGCCTCAAGTGAGCCTCTGCCTTAGCAAACTAAAGCTCTAGAATTACAGGTGTGAGCAACCTGGTCAGTCAGGAAAACCTTTTAACTGGACTGGGGAACCTGGGCAACATAGCAAGACCTCATCTTTACCAAAAAAAAGAAAAATCAGAAAATTAGCCAGGCACAGTAGCACGTGCCTATAGTCCCACATACTCATGAGGCCAAGGCAGAAGGATCACCTGGGCCCAGGAGGGCAAGACTGAGGTCAGCTATGATCATGCCACTGCACTCCAGCCAGGGCAACAGAGTGAGACCCCTGATTTAAAACAAAGCAAAACAAACAGGACTGGGGGCTGAACTGGAATGGAATAAAAAAAAAAAATAAACTCTAAAGGAAGGGAAATTGCCATTTAGGAGCAAGAGAGTTCAGAGTAGGCCAGTAAGAAAAGTAGCCTTGTTTCCATACCAAGAACAATATGAAACTAGCTTGCAAGGGGAATCTGAACATGCCATTGCAAAATATGCTAATTTTGACATAAGGGTTCTTTTGACCTGAGCACATCCGAGTTTCAACAAATGCAGAATTAATCTTTTTCCCTTATTTGAAAAAGAGCAGAAACTCCTGAGAAATAAAGACTTCCATAAATCCACTCTCCCAAGAGAGTTTTTTATACCATGAAAAAGAGGGAAAATCAGCACAGAAATGGACCTGCACAAACCAACCTTGCTCAGAGATCTCTTACATTCAAGTAGTTTTCACCATATATTTATCTTATGGTGTGCTACCCTTGGAAGCCCAAGATTCTTTTCCTTTGTCTTGTCATGTCTCCACAATTTATTGCTCTTTGCTAAAAAACAGTATATAAACTTTCAGACCCATCCACTTTTTTAGGTCTTTCTTTTCTAGGAAGGACTCTGGGTCATGCAAAAATTAACATTGAGTAAAATGTTCTTAACATTGAGTAAAATGTTCTTAACATTCAGTTAGTCTGTTTTTGCATTGTTTGTTTGTTTTTTGTTTTTGTCAGTCTAATTTGCAGGAACCCAGGAAAGTATCCTAAGAGGATAGAGAAAAAGATATTTTCTGTCCCGATACTTGCTAATTGGATTGAATTGAATTTATATTTCTAGACAGTTCTTCAGTGTAAAATTAGGAAGAGTATTGTCTTCATCCATTTTGTACTGATATAATGGAATACCTGAGACAGGTAATTTATACAAAATAGAAATGTATTGGTTCACAGGCCTGGAGGTTCAGAAGTCCAGTGTCAAGATGCCAGCACTTGGCAAGGACCTTCTTGCTGTATCATCTTGCAGCATAAGGGAAGGACAAAAAGAGAGAGAGAGAGAGAAACAGAGACAGAGGTGCTGAACTCACCCTTTTATAAAGGTCTTAATATCCCACCCATTAGGACAAATGTCATTAATACATCAATGATGTCATTAAGAGTTCATTCTTTTTTTCAGAGCAATGTGGTGCATTTATTCCCTCTACAGGTAACTTTGTACAGAGAAGGCCAATCCTACAAGGAGACCTAGCCAGTGTAGGCTACTAGATACCAACATGAAAGTACCAGTAAGAGAAGAAATTCATCTCTACTACTGCAGAAGTGATTCCAACTAATGTCAGTAGGTCAACAGCATACGCATGTGGCATATTCGGACAAAAAATTACTATTTTCGAATAATTAGAAATTACTCTAAATAGAGGAATATCCTGGTTTAAAAGCAATATTCATGAAATTGGTCATTGAACCCAAGGTGGATACCTCAAACACATTGGTTTGTAGCCTTAAATGAAGGAAAGTTCCCTCTGAGCAAAAGGTAGTCAACACTCAAGAAGTGCATCTTTCAGAAGTCAATCCAAGGAATTGATAAGCATCCTAGACCAGTAGGGGCCACATACACCCTCTTACCACTTCTCTTCTACTAAGGAAGGCATACCAAGTCATCATTTTATCAGTGCAGTTTCTTTTTTATAAAAGCTAAATAACTAATGTGAATATCATTGCAAACTCCTTTTTTTAACCTAACAAATACTTTTTTATTCCCTTACAACAAGTAATGTTTTCCACAATCAAACTTGTGAAAAAGAGAAGTTTAATAAAAAGTTAAATATAAATTAACCAGAGTTTTTTAAATGACCTTGCAGATTCCTTGATATCAAAGTCACTAAAATATAAGTAATTAATACTGCAATTACTTTTTTTTTAGCATTCTTGACACATGATTGAACTGAATAATTTTTTTAAAAGTCATTTCTAAAGTTAGAAAGAACTTATTTTTTATGGTAGAAACACACTAGAAAATAGACCCAAAGGTTCAAATCTTTACTAAGAATACAGAAAGCCAATCTTAATTATTTAAGCAATTATAATTTTTTTTCCCATCTTTCTTACAATGGCACTCAAGAAAAAGACATACAAATTGTCTTAGTTCATTTCTGCTGCTATAACAAAATACCATAGACTGGCTAATTTATAAATAACATAAATTTATTTTTATGTTTCTGGAGACTGGGAAGTTCAAGTCAAAGTGCCAGCAGATCCAGTGTCTGGTGAGGGCCTGTTACTCATTGATGGTATTTTCTTGCTGAGTCCTTACGTGGCAGATGGGCAAAGGGAACTAACACTGTGGTGTACATGGCAGAAGAGATGGAAGGGACAGCCAGCAACCAGAGGACTCTTTTGTAAGACTATCAATCCCATTTATGAGAGCAAAGCCCTCTTGACTAAATCATTTCCCAAGAGATGCCACTTATTAGTACTATTGCATTGAGGATTAATCACCAATATAAATTTTGGAGGGATACAAACATTCAAACCATAGCAGAAAGACACATATACATACACACACACTCACACACACACAAGTATTTTCCCCATCATTAAGTGATAATTATATCCATAGTATGAAATATTTATTAGAACACCAAGAAATTTATATTTCTGTATAGCAAGAAACTTATATTTACATACTTAAGTGCTAGTTATGCCTTTTAATAAAAAAAAATACACAAACACAGCCTGAAAATCCTGGGCAATACTTTGTTCCCAGAAAAATGAGGGGAAGAACTGGTTGTTTGGAATAATATATCTGTTGCTAATTTTTTAAAAAGTGGTGGCAAGAAAGAATTGTAAAGGAATATTTCTAATCATTCTTCTGAAGAATTTATTTGTTCCTCAACTTTCCTGTTGAGTTTGCCTAACCTTGTTTAAAAGAGCTATCCCCTAGATGTGGAATTGAAGGTAAAATTTACTTCTGGAAAAGACAGAGGAAAGATCTGAATATGTCCAAATACCTTCATACAACTGATTGAAAATGAAAGCAATTTTTTTTAATCTCTGGAAAAATTTCAAATCTAAATCTTAGTATTTTGCTTAATTAGCGGTCAGACTTCTACTGGCTTTACTATGACAATTAAAACTGGAGATTCAGCCGGGATCGGTGGTTCAGCCTGTAATCCCGCGCTTTGGGAGGCTGAGGTGAGTGGATTGCCTGAGCCCATGGGTTCGAGACCCGCCTGGGCAGAGAAACCTCATCTCTATAATAAATCAAAAATTCAGACTGGCGTGGTAGCGCATGCCTGTAATTCCGGCTACTTGGAAGGCTGAGGCGGAAGGATCGCCAGCCCCCAGCAGGTCCAGGCTGCGGTGGCCAGGAGCGGCTACTGCACTCCAGTCTGGGCAACATAGTGAGACTCCAACTCAAAAAAAAGAAAAAAAACTGAAGATTCCCAATCCCTTATGACAATCGCATGTCACTTCTTCCCAGGTAGATTCTGGCCTCTGTAAATACTACTTCAGTCCCATCATTGAAGTTGATTCCAGAAAATCCAACTGCCTGTATTCCACAACTAATAAATCCTATAAAATTCATGGAAATATTATCTACAAAGTGTCTCCTATCAAAAACTGGGCTGCAGACCATTTTTTATTTGCAATTAATTATCTCCAGCTGTTGGGCAGCAAAGAAAGAACACTTAACTTAAAGCATCAGATGAACATTCTTCATACCCTTGGGGTGCAAAGTTCATTCTGTTTATGTGAACTTCACAGAGCTGGAAGGGAAATTAAACAACATGTCAGCCAACATTCCCAGTGTCATAGGAGAAAAGTGAGGCTCAGAGACAGTGAGTTATTTGCTCAAGGTCAAACTTTTCATTAGTGTTTGATTCTGAAAACACTCTGAGCGTAGAGGTTTGGTATGGTATGTTATGATGTGCTTTTCTTAAATATGTGTCCTAAATAGCTACAAGTTACCCTCATTTGCACACTGCTAAAACAAGTGATGTTTGCATGTGTAGGCATGTGTGTGCAAGTGGTAGGCGGATATGGGTGGAGTAGATAATGGAGGACAGGAATAGTATAGAAGACCAACATGAGTACATGTGAACCCCAAGTGTATTTTCGCCAAAGGGTGCATGTCCTAGCAAATCCTTTCTGAGAGCTACAAAAAAGTGAACAAAATGGCCATTCTGAGTTTTGTTTCTCCTGCCTGCTCTTACCACAACCTCTTATGGAAATGATGTGATGCAATGAATGAATTGGGCGAATGATGGCCAGTTGGTGGGGCAGGGGGATAAGAAAGAGAAAGAGATTGGACTCCATAAAATGCAGTCCCTCTAATGACTGAGTGTTGGCTACAAAATTACATTTGTAGAGTACTGAAATACCATCAAACCTGTAGGTAATAGAGTCGAAAATTAATAATGCAAGCATTTTGTTCAGTACCACAAGCATAAGGTACTAGGTAACAGCTAACCTTGTCTCCAAAAGCCCTTTTAGGTACTGAGACATACCCTCTCATTGGGGACACACATCGATCACCATCACGTCATTGTAGATCATTTAGCACACAATGAGAAGCATTGTGTCTTCCCTTTATAGCATCATATTCTTCCAGTGTCTTGGCAGCAGCACTGTTGAGAGATGAGATTACTTGAAGGAATCAAAGGCAAGTCTGCATTCCACTCTTGAAGGACAGAACCACCATGAAATTATGGTAAATTATGTCAGCACCTCTCCATGTTTTTCCAAGTTCTCATCTGTAAAATGTTAACAGTAATCTGTGAAATGCAAAGCATGCATTTTCTTATGTTCTCGGAGCACAGTGAGAAGGAATCACGAGCTCGTGGCTAACAAAAAGCCCACAGTTGCTGTGGTGCCATTGGTGGGGACACGACATCCTGGTCAATTATAATACAGCCTGTGGTTCTTTGGAAGTTTCCCTTCCCACTCTCTGCTATCCTTGCTGATAGAAATTGCTTTAAGGTCCATGAATCAGGTAAGCAGTATCGTAGATATCACGGTGTCTCTCATACACACATCTCACACTACACACATACACACAACATTTACATACACCTCACATGCTCACAGTGATACTCACACATACAATACACAGTCTTCCATATACCACACACATCTCCCATCATACACACACTACCCACACTCTCACAGACCACTTCCCCTGCCACACACATTCCTCACACTCCCCAAATTGTGCGTTGTACCACTGCTGAAAAGGGCTGAGCTTTTTACTCTGAGGCCTTGTATATGTTGTTCCCTTTGTGGTGCTATCTCTTCAGCCACTGGCTGCTTCCTGGTCACCCTTCAGAGTGTCTACAATGAGATCCTTCAATCTCCATTCAACCTTTTCTTTTCCCTCCAAGACTTGACAGGTGCCTTTCTTCCTGCCTTTTGAGGAATCCCACACATACGTCTGCAAGAGCCCTTAGTTCACAGTGTGGGAACTGTGTTTACACATCTGTGTTCTTGCCTACCTTGTCTTTGTCCTCAGAGTATAGCACATGCCCGGTGCTCAATACTTTAAATAATCCATGACTGAGTGAATGAATGAGTGAATTTTGCACAGGGAATTACTTGGGGAGGGGCATTATATAACCCTGGGATATTCTGCTTTTGATCGGAATACTCTCAGAACTGAGCATTTGAACAATACGTTCATCATCCAATGAAAACAGCAAGTTTCAGTGAACTCAGGACCTCACATTATCACCTGTATGATATTTCCCCCACCTCCTCACTGCCCCCAACTGACACACACACACACACACACACACACACACACACACACACACACAGATGTTCCATTTCCTGGGAAACTTTGGGGAGTTATCAGCAAAATCTTCACTTTTGGACACACATCCACACACATAACACAAAACAACCACACTATGAGGTGTGTAACCCACATGGACTTAAATAGGAGGACACACGAGCCTTACTCTGCTTGTGTTCCCTGGTCAGTAGCTGCTTTTGAGCTGAAATCTCATTGTAGCATGCTGTCTCTTTTTATATTGTTGATGTTTCCCTTCATTCCCACATACCTTACCCAGCTTCCTTGCCAAGAATTTGCTTTTTGTCTGAGGGTCTCTCATTTGAGTTCTTAGATGAGGGCTTTTTAATGCCCCTTTCTTGGCAAATATGCTCATTTTACAAATTTCTTACTTATCAAGTCCAAGAAACCCTTTAGCCAAGAATCATAATTTTTCAGTGTTTCTTGGATTCTGCCTTTTTGCTGTGATGTCAGAACATTCACTTGCCTCATGTAGTTAACTCTTTCGCTCTCTCATCATGCAGGAGGCCTGCCTCCTATACCTGCTCTGCACGTGTTTCTGCCAATGTCAAATTATGAATTTTCCTGCATGTGAGAACATTTAGAAATCACCCTTTTTTAGTATGATCATTTCATACAAATGGCAGGCTAGGCAGAAAAACAATTACAAACTCTAACAGTCACAAGGGGCTTCCTATGGGAGTATATACCCACCCATGGCTGCCTTGACTTACCTTACTCATCTATGAGATCAAGATCAAGTTATTTTATCTGTTAAAAGTACATGCATCCATTAGGACTCTGATTTCCAAATAAGACACACTCACCTCAAGCTCTGAAGCAAAGCTTGTGATGAAGATATTGGGATGTCAGAGACCAAGGGAAGTATTGTGGTTGGATCTTGGGCTCAAGTGGAAACAGGCTCAATTGACTTAAAGATTTTCTTTCTGACCATCATCTGTTCCTGACCTTCGTATTATAAAGGCGAAGGCACACAGAAGAGACTGATTCTGATTTTTTTCCTTCTAAAATTCCTGAAAGAGAAATTTTTAACCCACATTTGGTTTCATCCTACTTCTGAACAAATAACCTATAACTGGAGGGGGAGGTACCCATACTGCTATGGTAGCTCAAGTAGTCATATGAGTAGAGATTGGGGGGAGCAATCTTTGGAAAGGGATGCTGGGTAAATCATAGTAACTGTTGATGTATCTAGGACAAAATATTCTACCTCTGTTCAGCACAGATGTAATCAATGTGTATCATTAGTAATATCTTCTTTTTTTTTTTTGAGTTGGAGTCTCACTCTGTCACCCAAACTGGAGTGCAGTGGCTGCTGCCGGCCACCACAGCCTCGACCTGCTGGGCTCCAGCGATCCTTCCACCTCAGCCTTCCAAGTAGCTGGAACTACAGGTACACGCTACCACACCCAGCTAATTTTTTGATTTATTGTAGAGATGAGGTCTCACCAAGTTGCCCAGGCGGGTCTCGAACCCACGGGCTCAGGCAATTCACTCACTTCAGCCTCCCAAGGCGCAGGATTGCAGGCTGAGCCATCGAACCTGGCTCATTAGTAATATCTTATCTTCCTCCCTTGACATAATTTACAACAACTCCCCAAATCCCCCACCACACACACACACACACACACACACACACGATTGGCAAATAATCCATTTCCAAATGCAGGCTAGAGAGCATGCCTTGGAAATTGCTGGCCCATATCACTAGTCAATTCATAAGTGTTACCAAATGACTTTTTTAAAAAAATTCTAAGCAAATGAAGCTCGTTTGGAAATGCTAACTCTTGATCTTTAGACCCACTGGATATTTTGTTCAAAACTTCATTAAATTCTTCTTATCTCATCAATACTGATTTCATAATTTTTTTTTGCAAAGTATGCCTAATGACCAATACAGATATCAGTGTGTTCATATCTAGTATGATTTCCAGAATAATTGTTTCTTCTCTCTCCTGTTTTTCAGTTGCTGAAATAGTTTCCACCAAATTTTCTCAGTATACGGTTTACCCATCCAAAGCTAGAGGTAGGGTAAGGTAGGGTAGAGTAGAGTTTTCATCACCATGGCATAACCATGAGTGAAGAATGCTGTAGGTTAGTGATGGGCCTTATTTGGTGATACAGTTCATTATTCTCAAATAGATAATGTATGACTATATGGATACAATTTTATTATAGTTAGAGTCATCTCATAAGATCAATAGTTTACACAGTAAAACACAGAGAATACACAGGGGTTGGAGGGAAACATGTTGAACAAAACAATGTCCTTTCCCCTAGGAGAGGGAGAGATGCAGGTCTAACAGGACATTTAAAGTCATTTTTCTGCTGTTCCCGTTTTGGCTAAGGTCCCAAAGTCTGAGATCATTACCTTAGGTGCCAAACCTGATCGCATGATAAGAGAGGCCACTAGACCACCTATGAGTCCCTTGCTGAGAGATTATACCATGAATTCTTGCAGCATTAGGCCATCATCCCCCTCCAGACCATGTAAGAGATGGTGAATCATTCACCATGGAGCCTGAAGAAGACAGCAATTGGGATTCCTTTGAAAGTCAATGTTACCCAGCCCTGTAATTTCCTATCTTATAGACAGAGGAATATGCTCCAAGTGAAGGTGGCATCCAGAGAACCACAGCTCGGCCCTTGCTTCCTTCTAGAATTCAAAGGACACAAGTGATTGTGCCTTGCTCATACCAGAGAACAGTAAAGATGGACAGTTGGCTGGCTGCCTTGGGATGACAGAGTGAGGAGAGGTAGAAACTGTAATGGCAGAGTTGAGCAGGAAAGGTCATGCAGGTTCTGTGAGCTCAATTACCAACACAATTACAGAGTCTGTCTTCTTGAGAGACACCAGCCAAGAGGACTGTTTGCAGAGTGAATTTAGTCCAAGAAGGGATAAGCTGCAGAAACAAGTCTGATGAGGAAATCATAAGCAGCCAATTGGAGAAGGAAGGGCACATATAAGGCAAGAGAACCCCAGTGATAGAGCTGGTCTTCAAAAAAAAGAAATCCAGGAGTTTCCCTGGGAAAGGAAGCATTCACTCTTGGAATCCACAAGAACAAGACTGCAATTTTACCAGACAATGCCGGTTTCTGCACTCTCATCTCAACCTCCAGCTAGAATCTTAGACAAATTCTAAAACAGCAACTAATGAGTGGAAAGGAAATGGAGTCAGAAAGTTGTTTTTTTCTTCAAATCAGCTGTGGCTTCTTCCTGCTGCAGCCTTCCCTGATTGAATTGGGCCAGACATGCAAGTGGAATTAACATGTGAATGATGACATCACACTTGACTGGTGGTTAGTCACTTGGTAGTGATTAGAAAGTAATAAAAATGGTCTGAAATTGCATCCAGAAAACAGGTGTGAGAAGATAGCAACAAAAAAATAGTAAATTTCTGCTTGCCCCTTCCCAAGTCCCATCCACTAATTGGTTATACTGAAAACGACTTAGTATTCATTGCTTGACTTCTTGAATACTCTTTACAGTAGATCTCTGCAGCTCTATAAGGATGTTATAGAAGGTGTTGTACCTACACTTTTGAGACATATTATTCTATGTGGAGGGATGGCTGGAGGTGTTCCTCTAACACTAGATCAAATAATAATAATAAAAACTAATTTCAGAATACCTCCATTGCAAATTCTCAACTTGTTACCTATTCCTCTTTATCTGGGCTTCCAGTGCCATTTATCCAATTGACCTTTAATACATCAGTTTGATAAGAAAAATACACCATTTCAGAAAACCTCCTTATGGAGTTCACCCCTGCTCTTTTTTGACCTCATAGTTACAGAGGGATATAACCACTCCCATTCATAACTCTATTGTTTAATTAATGACACCTGAATTTGCATTAACTTTAGGGCAACCACACTTCTAACATATAGCTTAACCCTCAAATCCTTTTCACACATGCTTCTACTGAACAGGGCAACCACACTTCTGACATATAGCTCAACCCTCAAATCCTTTTCACACATGCTTCTACTTACTCCATCTCACAAACCAGTTATTATTTTGAGGGGTGCAAATGTTCACCTTTGTATTTGGTTCTCTTCTCCTCAATAAAGTGACAACTTTTGCCTTTTTACATGATTTAATTTCTCTTTAGTTACATTTAAATCCACAAACGTGGTTACTCTGTGTTTCTCAGTGTCTCTTTGCATCATCTCTAAGATAAAGAAGGCACTGGAGTGTCAGGTGAGTGTGTGGGTGAGTACAGCACAAAAAAGCTAACTGCCTAAGTCAGAAGTCCTAGCTGCAAAACTCACCAGCTGTGTGACCATGGGCATGGGACTTGATCTCAGTGGGCTTTGTCTTCCACATTTGAAAAACAAGAATAACAGTGTGGACCTCATAGTGTTCTCAGACCAGGTAAGCAAGGTAGTATGCGTACAGGCAGAAGGCTGTTGGGCCTGTGGTAGGTGCTCATAATCTTGGCCATTGTTTGTGTGTATTCTTACCATGGATGGAACTCTTTCTCTATCATAGGCACCAATCTTAGAATTTTAGTCACATTTGGAGACTCTGCTATTGTAAATTTTGGTCTTGAAGATTCAGAGATAGTGAGGGTCTTGGATATTCCTGTCTTCTCTTCTTATACTCCATTATGAGAGAGCATTTTAGGTATGGAACACCATTAGATGCCAGAAGTTGTTCCTGACACTGAGCTTTGGTGATTCAAACAACTCTATTTTTTTTCTTTTTCTGAAATTAAAAAAAAGGTAAAAAGAAAAATCAATGGAAGGAAGGAAGAAGGAAGGGAGAAAAGGAGGAGGGAGAAGGAGAGAGAAAGAAGGAGAGAGAGACAAAAGGAAGGAAAGGAAATAATGCAGGAAGGCAGAGGAAGGAAGGAAGGCAGGAATGAAGGAAGGAAGGATGGAAGGAAGGGAGGGAGGAAGGAAGGAAGGAAGGGAGGGAGGGAGGGAGGGAGGGAGGGAGGGAATACAGTTGTGTCTATCTACGCCTAACAATGCAAAACCGAAGAGTCCCCCACAAGAATTTCTGGAATTCCCCAGGGCTGTTTCACAGGAAAATTCATTTGTTTTTTTGTGTGCCCTTGTTCCTTCTTCCTACTCCATGCTCCAGGCCCCAACCCTGTCATTTCTACCGAGTCCCTTGACTTCTCCTCTGCCTGTCAGCACATCCTCCAGGCTGCACCTCCATATTGTCAGTTTCCTGCCTCTGTGCCCTGCCTCTTCCCCCAACTCCTGTCACCTGCACTGGTCTCAACTGGGCCCGGTCAATACCCTAGGTGAGGCCCAGGGGTTCTTGATTTCCCCAAAGGGCCATGTGTTCAGGGTAAATCTTGAGTAAATGCTTACTTTCTTTTTGAGATTACATTGGTGAGAGGTAGCCAAGCAGTGCTGCATTACATTAAATGAAAATAATTTGTCTGTTTGTATTATCGTTATCTTCCTCCCTAAAGCCTACAGAAAGCTCATGAGAACAGGCCCCCAAAAAATCATCGCATGCATTTTTTACCTAGAATCGCTTAGTTAAGGCTTTGCAACTGAGTCTTGTGAAGTACTTGTGCAGAGTAGTAGAACTTACTTCAACAGAGTTGTAGGTAACATTGCATAAGTTAACACTTAGCGCTTAGCTCCTGGCATGTTGTAAGTACACTTTCATTATTCTTAACTAGTGTTATTACTTCCCTCTCTCCTAGAAAGTTATCTCCTAGAAAGTTTCTCTTTCCCCCAACAAGTAAACTTCCTGTGGCCTGCTTCACTGGTTTGTCAGATATGTATGTCTCTGAGTAGGCCTGGTGAATCTTCCTCCTCTTCCCTGCCCAGGCCCGGTACAAACTGAGACATTCAACCAAAACGCCTTTTAAAAAATCCAAAGTCAAGAGCAAAATGGAGATCCAGAATATTTCCTCTATTACTGATAAAAGCTAAATTGGAAGATGCAGCTGAATGTGAAAGGAATGATGGCAACAATGACAGCAATGGTGGTGTGATAGCTAACTTTGAATAGTACTTTACAAAACATGTTGACATCCACTTAAAATGTTCTCAAATATATGTTCTTGTGGGAGAGAAAAACCTATTTATAAGATATAGTTCTTACTCTCAAGAAGCTTAGACTATAGTAGACAGGGCACAGCACTTAAGTAAATCACTGTGTTGCAGGGTGAACAATGGCAAGTTCTATAGCAACAGAGGATCTAAAATGTTTTTAAAAATCCAAAGGAAGGGCTGGGCACAGTGGCTCACACCTGCAATCTCAGCACTTTGGGAGGCCGAGGTGAGGGGATTGCCTGAGCCCACAGGTTCAAGACCAGCCTGGGCAACTTGGTGAGACCTCATCTCTGTAATAAATAACAATTTTTTAAAAATCCAAAGGAAAGAGCAAGTTTCTTGTCCAGCGTTTTAGCAAGGGTTTCATTTGGAAGGCAGAATTTCTGCTACGCTATAAAGTGATAACATCTGGACACTTAGAGGGAGAAGGTGAACTTGGAAGGAAGAATAGGAGACAAACACTGGGGAAAGATGTCCAGAGCAGAGTCCTAGGCTCATCTTGTGGGGTCTGATAAGAGTAGCATATGGTAAGGAATGGCCATGTGGATGTGGCACTACTCTTCATTTCAGGGTGTGGACCATGTGCTGCCCCTACCATGTGACATACTACCAGCACTTCTACTAAACTGGAACCACAGTGCATTAGCATTTTCTTGAAAGCTACCCTAAAACTCTCCATGTCAAGAGTGCTTATTTCAATCAATACTTGCAATTTGCAAACTAAGATATGAACTAAAACAACTTCTAAGACGTATATCATCCCCATCAGAAACGTAACCAGAGAGATTCCAGTGTGATCTCAAGACTAATGAGAAAAGAACCAAGTTTGAAGCCTGCACCGAAGATCTTACAGTGACATGACAGATATTATTATGAGTCCTGATTTCAGACATTAAATTACATCGTAATGCATTGCAAGTTCGGTAGATTTAACTATATTATATATGTTTTACACTAAATATGAGTACTGTGTTACACTAAACCAGATTTAATCATCTCAAGCTATAAATTATCTAGAATCTCTAGGATTTTTTGAGAATGCTGAAACAACCACCCCAAACATTTATACACTTACTTGAAGCCACTGAATAATTTTTACCTCCAAGTATTTAGTTTTTTCAAAAATTAAAAAGAGACCCGCCTGGGCAGCGAGACCTCATCTCTACAATAAATCAAAAAATCAGCCAGGCATGGTAGCGCATGCCTGTAATTCCGG
>NW_007184018.1:166286-166948 GCF_000164805.1 Carlito syrichta
CTTTTGATGGGCAGCATGGTTGGTTCCAGGTTCTTGCTATTGTGAACAATGCTGCAATAAACATTCATGTGCAGGTATCTTTTTTATAGAATGATTTGTGTTCTTCAGGGTATATTCCCGGTAGGGGGATTGCAGAGTCATATGGGAGGTTGATGTTTAGAGCTTTTAGGAATCGCCACACTGCTTTCCACAGAGGTTGCACTAGTTTACACTCCCACCAACAATGTAGGAGTGTTCCCTTTTTGACACACGCTCTCCAACAACTATTATTTTCTGAGTTATTGATAATTGCCATTCTGCCAGAGTTAGGTAGTATCTCAGTGTGGTTTTGATTTGCATCTCCCTGATGATTAGTGAGGTTGAGCATTTCTTCGTGTGTCTGTTGGCTGCTAGAATGTCTTCCTTGGTGAAGTGTCTGTTCATATCTTTTGCCCATTTTATGATGGGGTTGTTTGCTTTTTTCTTTTTAGCACATTTGAGTTCCTTGTAGATCCAAGATGTTAAGCCTTTGTCAGATCTGGAGTTGGCAAATACTTTTTCCCAGTCTGTAGGCTGTCTCCCTGCACTCTTGATGGTTTCTTTGGCTTTGCAGAAGCTTGTCAGTTTAATGAGGTCCCACTTGTCTATCTTATCCCTTATGGCCTGTGGGTTTCGAGTTTTGT
>NW_007184018.1:166968-184667 GCF_000164805.1 Carlito syrichta
GAGTTTATTTTTGTGTATGGGGATAGATAGGGGTCCTGTTTCAATCTTCTGCATGTGATCAGCCAGTTTTCCCAGCACCATTTACTAAATAGGTTCTCCTCTCCCCAGTGATAGGTGGTGGAGGCTTTGTCGAAGATGAGTTGGTTGAGAAATTGAGGTTTTGCTTCTGGGATCTCAATTCTATTCCATTGATCTATATGCCTGTTCCTATACCAATACCAAGCTGTTTTGATGATTGTAGCTTTATAGTAAAGTTTGAAATCTGGCAATGTGATACCACCTGCTTTGTTTTTTTTTTTTGCTGAGGATTGTTCTGGCTATTCTTGGTCGTTTTTGTTTCCATATGAATTCCTGTGTTGTTTTTTCTAGGTCTGAGAAGAATGTTGCTGGCAATTTGATAGGTATTGCATTGAATCTGTAGATTGCCTTAGGTAAGATGGACATCTTCACAATGTTGATTCTTCCAATCCATGAGCATGGGATATTTTTCCACTTGTTTGTGCCAT
Source organism: Carlito syrichta (assembly GCF_000164805.1). NCBI lineage: Eukaryota > Metazoa > Chordata > Mammalia > Primates > Tarsiidae > Carlito > Carlito syrichta. The sequence continues at coordinate 167,475 of NW_007184018.1, forward strand.
CTTTGATTGCTTTGAGCAGAATTTTGTAGTTTTCGTTGTAAAGGTCTTTCATATCTCTGGTTAGAAAGTTGCCAAGGTATTTCATTTTTTTTGTGGCTATTGTGAATGGAATTGTGCTTCTTATTTGGCTTTCTATTAGTTTATTATTAGTGTAAAGAAATGCAATTGTCTTTTGCACATTTATTTTATATCCTGAGATTTTGCCGAAGGCCTTTATCAGTGTAAGGAGGTTTTTGACAGATTCTCTTGGGTTTTCAAGGTACACGATCATGTCATCTGCAAAGAGAGATAATTTGACTTCCTCTTTTCCTCTTTGGATACCCCTGACTGCCTTCTCTTCTCTGATTGCTCTAGCCAGGACTTCCAGTACTATATTGAACAGGAGGGGTGAGAGTGGGCATCCTTGTCTTGTTCCAGTTTTCAGGGAAAATGGCTCCAATTTTTGTCCTTTTAGAAGTATGCTGGCTGTGGGTTCTCATAGATGGCTTTAACTACTTTGAGGTATGTTCCCTGTATTCCTAGATGTTCGCGGGTTTTTATCAAGAAGCGGTGCTGAATTTTATCAAAAGCTTTTTCTGCATCTAATGATATAATCATGTGGTTTTTGTTTTGACATCTGTTGATGTATTTAATTACATTATTGTTTTACGAATGTTGAACCAGTCCTGCATCCCAGGGATGAAGCCTACTTGGTCATAATGGATGATTTTTGGAATGTGTTGTTGAATCCGGTTTGCTAGGATCTTGTTGAGAATTTTAGCGTCTATGTTCATCAAAGATATTGACCTGTAGTTCTCTTTTTTTATTGGATCTTTACCTGGCTTGGGTATCAATGTGATGTTAGCTTCATAAAATGATTTGGGGAGGGTTCCATCCTTCTCAATCACCTGAAATAGCTTCAGTAGTATTGGAATCAGTTCCTCCTTAAATGTCTTGCAGAATTCTGCTGGAAAGCCATCTGGTCCAGGGCTTTTTTTTCTAGGTAGTTTTCTTATTACATAGTCAATTTCCTTGATTGTTATTGGTCTATATAGAGTCTCAATTTCTTCTTGTTTCGACCTAGGTAGGTTGTGTGATGACAGAAAGTCCTCCATTTCATTGAGGTTTTCAAGTTTGTTTCCATACAAGTGTACATAGTAGTCTCTGATGATCTTTTATATTTCTTCAGGGTCAGATGTGACTTCATTTTTTGTATTTCTGATTGTGCTTATTTGGGTTTTTCTTTCTTTTTCTTGGTCAGTCTAGCTAGGGGACCATCGATCTTGTTTATCCTTTCGAAGAACCAGTTTTGTTTCATTGATTTTTTGTATTGTCTTTTTGTCTTCTATGTCCTGGATTTGGGCTTTTATTTTGATGATCTGGATTCTTCTGCTGAAATTAGGTTTTTTGTAGTCTTACTTTTTCAGCTTCCTTAGGTGGCTTGTTAGGCTGTTAATTTGTGCTCCTTCCATTTTCCTCATTTGTGTTTGTAGGGATATAAATTCCCCTCTTACTACAGGTTTTAAGGCATCCCAGAGGTTTTGGTAAGATGTTTCTTCATTTTTATTTGTTTCCAGGTATATTTTGATCTCTGTTTTGATTTCATCATTGACCCAGAAGTTGTTTAGCATCATGCTGTTTAGTGACCATATCTCTGTGGGTTTTGGGGGGACTTTATTGGTGTTAATGTTTCTTTTTATTCCACTGTGGGTTGAGAAGGTGCATGGTAGAATTTTGACCCTTTTAAATTTGCTTATGCTGGATTTATGGCCAATTATGTGGTCAATCTTGGAATATGTTCCATGCGGTGATGAGTAGAATGTGTATTCACTGGTCTTTGGATGGAGTGTTCTGTAGGTATCAATTACGTCCATTTGGTCCAGAGTCACATTGAGGTTCCGGATCTCATTGCTGATTTTTTGTCCCGATGATCTGTCTAGGGTTGTGAGTGGGGTATTAAAGTCCCCAGTTATGATGATGTTAGAGTCAATATCTTTCTTTAGTTTTCCTAGGAGTTGCTTTATAAAAGTTGGTGCACCTATGTTAGGTGCATATATGTTTAGGATAGATATTTCTTGTTGATGGAGTGAACCTTTTATCATTATGTAGTGGCCCTCTGTATCTTTTTTAATTTTTGATAGCTTAAATGATATTTTGTCTGAAATTAGGATCACGACTCCTCCTTTCTTTTGTGTTCCATTTGCTTGAAAATTTGTTTCCAATCCTCTTACTTTGAGCCTGTGCGTGTCCTTTCTAGTGAGATGGGTCTCTTGAAGGCAGTGTATTGTTTCCTGGTGATATTTTATCCATTTTGCCATTCTATGTCTTTTGAGTGGTGCATTTGGTCCATTCACATTCAGGCTAATTATTGAAATGTGAGAGTTCGTCCCTATCAAAGAGATTTTATAGAGTTGTTCTTCCACTTGGTTTATTGTCTTTCTTTTGTTTTTGGGGTTGGTTCATGTGTATTTTATTCTTTTTCCTGTACTCTTGTGAAGAACGTTATTCTTTTTTTCCCCTTTTCTTCTGTGTTTAGTACTTTCTTAAGTGTTTCATGTATAGGTGGTTTGGTGGCATGTAAGTTCTTAGGGATTGGATATCTGGGAAAGATTTTAAGTCTCCCTCACTGATGAAGCTTAATCTGGCTGGGTAGGTTATTCTTGGTTGAAATTGTTTATCTTTTAGGACTTTGAAGATATAGCTCCAAGCTCTCCTCACCTGCAGGGTTTCTGTAGATAAATCTTCTGCTATTCTAATTAGTTTTCCCTGGTAGGTGATCTGGCCTTTTTCTCTTGCTGCCTTTAGAATTTTTTCTTTTATGCCTACTTTGTTTAGGCGAATTATTATCTGTCTAGGAGTTGGTTTTCTCATTTGTTGTCTTGCAGGGGTTCTCTGAATCCCTTGTGTTTGAGTTTTTGCATCATTGATTAGATAAGGGAAGTTTTCTTGAATGATCTCATGGCAGGTTTGTTCCAGTGTGGTCTCTGTCTCTCTTTCTGCCTCAGGAAGTCCAATTACTCTTAGGTTCTGTCTCTTGAGTAATCGCTCATCTCTTAAAGGTTTTTTCTTTCTTTTTGAGCTTGTTTTCTGTGTTTTTGAGAGTTTGGTTTAGTTCTATATTTTGGTCCTCAAGCTCTGAGATTCTTTCTTCTGCTTGGGTAATTCTGCTTTCCATGCTTATCAATTTGTTATTTATTTCATTCACAGTATTCTTTATTACTGTTATCTCAGATATCAGCTCCTTTCTAGTTTCTTCTTGAGTCTCCTCAATTCTTTTTAATCTCTCCATTAATGTCTTGATATCTAGGTTTGTAGCTTGAGACCAGTCATTCTGGGGGCTCTTCATTGTTTGCATTCCAAAGTCAGTTTTCTCAGTGTCTGCCCTCCCAGGAGTCTGGGAGAGACTCATATTCTTCTTTTGGTTTTTCTTCATTTGTGTAGATTTTTCTCTCCTCCCTTAGTGGATAAAGTCCCTTGAGCTCTAATCTCCAGCCTCTCCCCTCTGTTATTTTTTTGCAGGCAGCTAGCCTGCTGCCTGGGAGATTCTGTGACACTGGTCTCTGTTCAGTGTAGGGGAGGGGCTTTGTCTCCTGCTTAACGACATCACCGTGGGAACCGAGGTGGAGGCTCTGATAGGTGGGCGGGACGATACGATGCAAATATGCCTTGAAAGTGGTGGAGGTGGTAGTTTTACTTTCACTTTTAGGGATGCTCATGTGGGTCTCTAGGCGGGACCAGCTGCACAGCTGGGCGCTGGATCCAGGGTGCCACCAGCAGGCTGGGGTGAAGGAAAGGGCCAGGCGTTCCCTCCTCTGGAGATGGAAGCCCCCGATCAGCACCTTACACCAGCTCGGGGTTCTGCTCCCTTACACAGGTTTGTGGTCACACACTGAGTACCTCAGCCAGGGTGAGCCCGGGGCTTCAGATCTCCAAAGCTCCAGAGGGCAGGTGGTGGCTCTGGGTCCCTCACAGGGCACTTCAGTCAGAAATGGGACCGGTATCTCTGAGGGGTGGGCTCCCAAAGCCTCCGTGAGTGACTGGCAGCTTGTTGCTGGGTGCTGGTCGTGACGATGTAGCAAGGGAGGGAACTAGGATTCGGGATCCCAGATTCCCCAACCGGCCGGAATCACATACAGTGGAGCAGCCACGGTCGGGTCACAATATCTGGCCCTGCATGGGACCAAAGGTCCCCAGGCCTCGTACCAGTGTGGCTGGTGGTGGGCAGGGGGGTGCAGGAAGAAAAATAAGAGCCTTTTTGGGAACTCACGTTTGGAGAGTCTCACAGATCCATCTATGCCATCGCCATCTTCAGGTCTCATCTCTAGACAGAATGTTTCACCAAATCTAAGATATTTCATGATTTCAGAGGTAACAAAATAATGGGGGGAAATGTGTTGTAGAATTAATGAATCTAATATATCTTTTCTATGTAGAAGAATGAAAATAAAATGTTTTTCATAAAGATCTATATCTTGATGATGTCATTTCTAATGGAAAAACATTGAGAGAAGTCAATTATTATATTTAAAAATAATACTATAATACTGGAAAAGTTCCTTCAAGTGAACAACCTGATTGAAGGAGTTTTTAAAAAGTAGTATTAAAATAATTGCTGGCTGTGCTTGATGGCTCTCCCTGCAAACCCAGCACTTTGGCAGGCCGAGGCAAGTGGATTGCCTGAGCCTGTGGGTTCGAGACCAGTCTGGGCATCTTGGTGAGACCATGTCTCTACAATAAATCAAAAATTAGCCAGGCATGATGGAGTATGCCTGTAGTTCCAGCTACTTGGAAGGCTGAAGCAGAAGGATTACTGGAGCCCAGCAGGTCAATGCTGGGGTGGTCACGAGCATGCCATTGCACTTCAGCCTGGGCAACAGAATAAGACTCCAACTCAAAAAAAAATTGCCAGCAAGTTATATAATGAGGTGCTAGAAAGGTGGGATTATCTATGCATTTATCTTTTTTTTTTTTGAGTTGGAGTCTCACTCTGTCATCCAGACTGAAGTGCAGTGGCTGCTCCCGGTCACTGCAGCCTTGACCTGCTGGGCTCCGGCGATCCTTCTGCCTCAACCTTCCAAGTAGCTGGAACTACAGGCGCGCGCTACCATGCCCGGCTAATTTTTTGATTTATTGTGGAGATGAGGTCTCACCAAGTTGCCCAGGCGGGTCTCGAACCCGTGGGCTCAGGCAATCCACTCACCTCAGCCTCCCAAGGAGCGGGACTACAGGCTGAGTCACTGAGCCCGGCTGCATTTATCATTTATTCATTCATCCCTCTGTCTGTCTATCCATCAATCTTCCAGAAGTGTTGACAGGAGTCAACTTAGAAGGGTTTCTCTTCACTTTGGACAATTTCTCTCCTGCATTAGTATAAATAGATGTAGGCTTCTCTAGTATTGAAGAGATTTTATGTTTAAATCTGTGCTCTCAGTACCATTAGTCAGTTAAAACAAATATACTCCTTTGCTTGACATGCTGACTTTTGGATGCAGATTAAGGTGATCTGCATAGGAAGGGATTAAGACTGCCCTCTAGTTCCTTGCAAACATTTAATGGTCAGCATGAATCATGGAAAGTAACAGTGTATCTGCAATAAACACAATTTATTGTCCTGCATGCAGCACTGAAAGTTCACAGGTCGATTTCTTTATTACAAATGAAGAAGTGAGAATACATTTGTCTTAGATATTATCAGCTACATCTTAAGCTCTTTACATGAAAAATAATCTGGGCAGGTGCTTCAACAACAGGTACTTCAAAAAGAATCCAAAATAAAAAAAATGGTGTTTGAACTGTTGACTGGAGTTCAAGAAAACTACTTTTGGGGGGATATTAGTTGGTTACCACACACACAGATGAATTTGGAAGGGCTGCCCACCAACACCTCACAATCATGCCTGGGAGTGATGGCGAAACTTCCAAAAAGAAGCCAAAAAAGGTTTTTTTAACGTAAGGTAATGGGCAGAAAATCTACCTTTGCCATATTTTGACCTTGACACAAAGAGCAATCAAGCATCAAATAGCAGAAATACATCCTGGCCATGGCTGTGAGCAAAGGAAAATACTAATACTGACCGTTTTCAATGTTTAAGCAGAATTACCACAACTAATGGAAGAAAGGGTGTCTGATTTGGTCTCTTGTGGGAGTTGTGAAACAGACAAAAACAACAAGTAATAACATTGTGACTTGAAAATTAAGCTAGTAAATAGAAGACAGATACTTTGACACCATCAGCAACTAGAGACTTTGTCATAAATCGTGTGTGTGTGTGTGTGTGTGTGTGTGTGTGTGTGTGTGTGTGTGTATGCATAGCCTATTGTCTAATGGCTGCAACATCCAGTTTCTTGGTGATCCAAGGCCATCTAAAAATGTTTAAGTGTTGTTAGAGTTTGCATAATTATAATATTTTTTTAAAAATAAGTAAATGACTGCATTTTTACAATTTGTTCTACATTCTTGGACCGCCCAGAACTTGAAATAATTATGTCCATAAAGGTGCTCAAAGATTAATCCTTTTCAGACTGAGTAGCTGACAGTCATGGGTCTCTAATATGTACTAAAATAGTTCAAAAAACTCTTTGGTTATTCACGTTAGTATAAATAGGTACACGTCTCCTGCATAAGCAAAGTTACAAAATGCATTTCATAAGGCCCAAGTTTTGAGGCATCTTAGTAACATCCTCTCGCCAGAAGCATGATCCTGCGTATCCACCAACAGATCCCAGGTCTCTAACTATGCCATCTCTATTTCCTAGTTGAGCCCCAGAGAATTTGAGGCAAAACATCAAGGATGGTATAAAGACAGCAGGTAAGACCAAAAGCCTTGAACTCAGGATAATTATCAGAGTTCAAGGCTTTGATGTGCCAAACTGGGAGGCAATGAGAACAAGGACAAGCACACATCGGGGAGGGAATAAGTATAAGACATTGATGACAGGGGTGGAAATATGCTAAGGAGAAACTCTCTGGTCCTCTTGTTGGCTCTGTGTCTGAGAAATAATGCTGGGAGTAGGAGCATTAGTCTCAGTTTGGCAGACCAAAGCCTTGAACTCTGACAATTATCCTTGTAAGCGAATTTCTGTTTTAAAAAATATTTTAATTTTAGAGTTGTTGGGTACATGTGATTTGTTACTTAAGTCAATTGCGTGCAGGTGAAGTTTGGGCTTCTAGCAATCCCTCTCTTCCCCTGGTGGTGGACGTGGTACCCAATGGGTGGTTGGTGGCTGTGTGCCCCTCCCTCTCCTTGGTAGTGGTGCCTAGTGTTAGTTGTTCCCACCTTTGTGCTCGCATGCCCAATGTTTCTGGACAGCTTATGAGTGAAAATGTGATTTTTTGTTTCACTTAGTATTTATTCAGTACAATTGTTCATTCATAGGTAGGACCATGGCTTCTTTGAAGTAGAACTGATGCTAAGAAATGCTTGATCATCTTCAAGCATTATTTCTCAGACATAGAGCCAACAAGAGGAAAAACTGAGGACCAGAGAGCTTTTTCTTAGCATATTTCCGCCCCTCCCATGAATGTCCTATACTTCTTCCCTCCCCGATGTGTGCTAGTCTTTGATCTCACTGTCTCCCAGTTTGGCAGACCAAAGCCTTTCTTTCCTGTCCACATGTGAATCATCCGTGTTCCATTTGCACAGAGACCTATATAAAAAGTCTGTATCCCTCTCCCTGTGGGAAGAGGTGCACTTCTTTCCACTGCTACATCCCCCACTGGTGTCTGCAACATATCTCCAGGATGTATACCTCTTGGAGACCCAGTGAAGAGGCCCAGTAGAATCAGGGCTTGCGTAAGACCAAAAGGCCACTGTAATGCTGCCTTCTCTTATGTCTGTACTGAAAGTGAAGTCCAGGCTTCTCGGCTGCTGCCATGACCTACCCTAAATTGCTCTTTTCAAGTCATACCTGGCATGCTTTCATCTTCTCTCCCTTATTACTCTTTCTGTTTCAAATCCACTTATGCCAACATGTTGACTATTTTGTCTGCAGCAGCATTTCTTAGGCAATATACAGATTATATGTATGGTGTTACTTTTATATATTTATAGATAAAACTACACACACACACACACACACACACACACACACACACACACACACAAAACTCTGAGTCTGCTTTCCCCTTATAATTTTCAGAAGTGAAAGAAAAGCAAATAAAATTCCCTGCAATGACATAAATTAGCAGATATATGCTACACCAGGGTACTTAAATTAAAATATGTATGTGTACTGAAATGATACAGGTGAGTAATTGGAGATAGAATCTTATGAGTAAAGACTAGCAGGCATATCAATTGCAGTCAGACGGGAATTTTGTTAATACAAAATAGAAAGAAGACAATAAACAGCAGGACAGTTTCAGAGAGATAAAAATCTCACAAAGCGGAAACCCAGCATGGATGACTTATTTCCATTTAGGATTAACTGACTAGTACTCTTGAGAAAGCTTCACACTAATTAGAGGAAGAGCTTTAACTGGAAGATGTTTTATTTTTCTCTTTCAGTATGAGACACATCAAAATTTCAGTTTCCAGGTGGCTGCTTCTGTTCATATTTCTTCACTATCATGAGTCCCTTCCAAGTTTCTAAATGCCACATCTCCAAACTTTCAATTCAAATTCTTCTGCATATTCATTTTAATATTTCATTGTTCTCTTGAAAGAGGGAGGAGCGGTATGTTTGTGCATGTTCCTTTTTAATCGATCTGCCACGGCAATTATTTTATTTTATTTGCTCCAGAGGCTGCTAAGGGCATTGTTGCTTCCTTGAAAGGAATATTTTAAAAGTCTGTGTCATGCAGCTCTGTCTCCGACTCATGGAGGTGTCTGAGACATTTCCCTCCGTGTGTAAAAATTAGGACTCTGTGGCCTTGGAACTTAATTTCCAAGACTGGTTTAAGACCTCGCAACCCTCCCTCCAGCAGAGTGATCAGGTCTATTCACTGATGATAGGTGAGAAATCCAGAAAAGAGATTATATGGTCTCAAGCTTCCCTCAAGAAAAGGTCTTGAAGTGGCCTGGGTTCCTTGAACATGGCCCCAGGCTCCCTACCAGTTCCAACCAAAATTCTCCACCCCTACTTTGTGAATAGCCAATCCATATGTCAAAGCACTTTTATTGTTCTCTTGAAAGCTATCAAGATTTGAAAACAATTATTGAAGGTAATATCTATTAACTTCCCATTGTTACTTCCTGGAAATTAATAAATCCAATATGGAAATAATATACAAAACAGAAACCATTGATTCACTGAAAAATATCAAGTTGTCTTAGACCAAATTGAACAAGAAAGCAAATTTTTTTTGCTTCCTTTCTTTTTCTTTTCTTTTTTCTTTTGGATTCCACTAATCAAAATCATTAATTCATTCATTCATAAATACTTATTAAGCATATATATTTATTAATAGTAGTATTATTAGTATTATTTGAGCTAGAGTCTCACTCTGTCACCCTGGCTGGAGTGCAGTGGCACACTCTAGACCACCCCAGCATCGACCTGTTGGGCTCCGGCTATCCTTCCACCTCAGCCTTCCGAGTAGCCGGAACTACAGGCATGTGCTACCACACCTGGCTAATTTTTTATTTATTGTGGAGACGAGGTCTTGCCAAGTTGCCCGGGCTGGTCTCAAGGCTGCAGGCTCAGGCAATTCACTTGCTTTGGCCTCCCAAAGTGCTGGGATTACAGACTGAGCCACCGAGCCTGGCCTATTAAGCATCTATTATGTTCTAGGCACTGTTTGGGCACTAGGAAAAAAACAGGAAGCAAAACAGGTTGGGAAGAAGGAAATAGGCTATGCCCATATCTGGGGAAGAAAATTCCAGGCAGAGTAAACAGCAAATACAAAGGACCCAGGAGGTGAGTATGTGCCAGGCATATACAAGGAAAAGTGAAGAAGTCCATGTCTCATGGGTCAGAGGTGTCAAGGTCAGGGAGGCTACTGGAAGAACTTTGGTTTTCAGTTCTCAAGGGAGTCAGTTTTAAGCAGAAGAGTGACGTCGCATGGCTTGAGTTTGAGCTGGGTCACTAAGGCTGCTGTGTGAAGACTAGATGATACACCATTCCTGCTACATTTTATAATGAACTTCATCTTTTAAACTTTTAATACATCTCCTATGTCAAACCATGTAGTGATGTCCGTGGAGCAATATCTGAAATGATATGATGTATAGCCAGGCTGAGGGAATCAGTGACTAAAAACAAAACGACAAATTCTCTCTCAAAACAAACCAGCCATTTCTTTTTCTTTACAAAGTACAGCAAAGATTCGATTTGTCTTGAAGAATAAAATGTGCTAATTAACTCGACTTTTGATTAACTGATGGGTTAGTCTGATAGGGAAGTAAGAAGGAAAACTATCAATGAACCTGCCTTTAATAAGCAAAGTATATGAAGCGTAGTTAAGGTGTTATGATGATAGAATTTTTTCTCATACTTCAAATCATTGTTAGAAATACCTAGGACAACAGATGGTGCTTAGGTTGGATGGTGAAAAGACAGAGTTGGGGACAGGGGCAAGGTTCCGGAGAAGAAGAATCTGGGATGGAGAAGAGGAGGTACCACAAATACACTGGACAAATTTTCTACAGCAGCATTAACACCTCTAACTGAGCTAGGTCAGTGCGGTTCTGGGCTACATCACAATGAAAGGAGACACTCTCAGAAGGAAGTATTCAGCCACAATCCTCAACTGACATCCCAGGGAAAGCAGACGAGGAAAGCCATTACTCCTTGCTTTTCCTATAAGCGTTATCATTTTCAAATTGGTGCATATGCTAGTCTGTACTATTTTACCTATTTTTGACTCATACCATTTATCTGCGTTCTAATTCCTGTTTCCTGGGCATACTCACAAAATAAACTTGCTCTCTGAAACTTTTTAGACCTCAGACAAAACACCCTGCAAACACAGGTTGATCTTTCCCAGAACTCCTGTTATTTTAATAATTTAACTTTCATCAGAGAGGACTGTCTGACACTGAAAGCATTCTAAGTGTTTTGTTTTTCTCCCAAGTGAATGAGCTGCTTCTTTGTTCTCTGCAATCGCCCTGCAGGGAAGGCCCTGGAGGCCCTGGATTTAGACACTGGAATCACATTCCTAAGCTTAGGAGCAGCTCCACCAGCCACTGAGCCCACAGTCAACTTATCCCCTCAGCCAAAATAGGTGCAGTTGCACGAACTGAGACTTGTACAGTTCATTAGAGGGAATTGAGTATATCTACTTCGGCAACAAGCTAAAAGTGCATTTACACAGTGTACAGTAATAAACTAACACCTGTAAATGTCAGTGTAAGAGATCTGGGCAGTTCTGAGCTGGATGTATATGCATTGAAACGGGCCTGGATGGGAGGCAAGAATACCAATGTATTATTCATGGCTTTGCTTCCACTGCTGAAAAATACCATCATGGACAGGCAGAGTGATGGCCTCAGCTCAACAGCACAATAACCTGCAATCTGCAAGCCTCTGGCCCAGCCAGCCCAACCTTGATCAGAATACTGAAAAGCAAATGCTCATCCAAGATTATCTTTTGTAATTATCTTACTTTCAGGCTTTGGAGTTTTTAACTAGAAATGAAAAAATGGAAGATTCTCCCCTTTCTGGAAACCTACTGGAGAATCTTTATTGATTGACTCAGTCCCTGACAAGCAAATTCACAGTCAACATTGTTGTCAAGTGATGGTTCAGCTATTGTATCAATGCTTTCGTTTTTTTTCTTTAACTTTTTAAATTCAACTTTTCAACTATGTAAACTGACATTTATTTTAGAGTCAAGTTAGTGAGGGAGGAAAATTAATGATTATAATGGGATATACAAATAGTGAGTAAAATATTATATTACTATTTACTGACTTTATCCTGCCTTTCTGACAGCATAGAAAGGAATTGGTGGATGTTTAAGTGGTTATCTAGACTCTAAAACCAAACCCAAGGCGTGAGAAGTTAGACAACCCTAGGGTGCCTGATCTCAAACCAGGTGACGTGGGGACCAAAGTGAGGACCAAACTTCGCCTGCATAATGACTATTTGTATACCTAGCCCTGAATCGAGCCCATCTTTAAAATAAAAATTAGAAAAAAAAAGAAAGAAATTAGCCAAACCTGTTTGCTCTCTGTTTCTTTCCCAGCAGAATGTGAGCAAAAAGAAGGAAAGAATTTTTACCTTTTTTATTCTTTTCTATATTCCCAACCCTGAAAACAGAACACTTAGTAAAGATGTAGTGTACAGTAAGTATCTGCTGAAAGACTAAAAGCACTACAGGCATGTTTGCTATGGCAAGGAATTTACTGACTTTACTGAATCATGACATGAACAAACCTCCGATCTCTGAGAACCACTGGTTTGAAATAAGAGCTTTCATGTTCTCAAGACTAAATTATAACCTGTGTGGCCAAAAACAAGGTGTCTCTAAGTTTTGATATTTTTCATTTTTCAAATGGGTGGGATAATATTTACTCTATGAAATATAATATATCATTTTTAGGATAAAATAACATTTTAAGAAAAATTAAAAGTTGTGAGAATACTCTGAAAAAGCAAGGACCTGCACAAACACAAGGCATTATTATTTATATTATTGTGATGATTATTAAATAGCTATTCTCTCTGTATTAACTATTGCCAGGTGACACTAGACAAAGGCCGTCATCCTTCTCTGTCTTTTTGTTCATTACTTTCCTTCTTAATCCACTTCTTGTTTCTCTTGCATTGATGCATGTACTTCTGTATCTGTGACACATGTTGTTCACTCACTTATTCATCAGTTAGGAGCACCTGCTTAGGGATGACAAGGTGAGAAGGCACAGACCTTTGGGGCACTGCCGTGAAGAAATTACCTGCAAGGGCCCACGCGGGGGGTGGGGGGAGACACCTGCACCTCAACTCTCAGTCTTTACTTTGCAATAACTCAACTTGGGCACATTCAAATTACTCTACAAAAAGGATACCTGCACATCCATGTTTATTGCAGCACTATCCACAATAGCAAAAACAATCGTGTGCCCATTGAAACTGGACTGCATTAAAAAAAAGTTTGATACATATACATAAAGGAATGCTACACAGTCATGAAGAAGAACAAAATTATGGGCTTTGCAGCAACTTGGATGGATTTTGAGTCTATCATACTCAGTAATCCACCACAGAAACAAAGAACCAAGTTCCAAATGTTCTCACACATAAACAGACCTCGAACATAATATAATACTATAAGAAAGGAATTGGCAGTAGTGGAATATTGCCTGGGTTGGGTTGTGAACACAACATCAACAAGGGTACCCGACCTCAAACCTGGCTAATTGGGGATCAAAGGGAGGTCGAAATTACCTTTACAATGTCTGTTTGTATACCTAATTGTATCCCACATCTTTAAAGTAAAATATAAATAAATAAATAAAATCTCAATTTTAAAAAAAGATAACAGTTAATCAGGCAAGGAGGCTGAGATGAGAGGAATGCTTGAACCTAGAAGTTCAAGACCAGCCTAGGCAGCATGGTGAGACCTCATCTCTACAAAATATAAAAATATTAGCAGGTGTGGTGGCAACTGCCTGTAGTACCAGCTACATGGGAGGCTGAGGTGAAATGATCACTTGAGCCAAGGAATTCAAGGTTGTGGTAAGCCAGTATGTTCCCACTGCCCTCAGACCTGGGCAACAGAGTAACAGAAACTGAGTTTTTTTTAAAAGAGAGAGAGATAACAGTCAACATTATGGAGAATATAAGTTTCCATAGAAGACCTAGAACAGTTGGTAATAGAAACTTGAAATTAAATATGCAATGAAAGAAGGAAAACCAGAAAAAGAAACTCAGGAGGAACTATAATGTACTTAATATCAGGGAAAAGCATCCCAAAAACCAACAGATAAGAGTTGAGAACAAAGATAAAAGATGGTATTGAGGGAAAGGATAGATTGAACTGATCACTACAAAGAGAGAGAGTAGCAGGAAGACAAGAGAATCCTCTAGTCTAGGTCAGTAAAACATTGTCAGGACAGAAAGTTGAATTTTTAAAAATTCTCCTTTTGTATTAACTTAAAGAAGAAAATAGTTTACCAAAAAGAACTCCAGAAAGCATTCTTCAATTGCAAGAGATGCCTTTGAGGGAGATTTAAATAGTTTTGGATGCCATACTCAAACAAATAATAATATAAAGTATTTAAAATTATACATCAAATGAACTGGTCAGGTAATTCTGTTCTATTTATCTTTCTTCCTCTGTAAAAGCAGGTTAATTTACACACTAGTGTCTATTTACACCTTAATTTAATAACAATGTATGTTGTCACCAATTTACTGATATCTGTTGTTAAAACATGGAAGGTATATTTTTTATTTTCTTTTTTTCATATTCTTTGGGAACTGATTGCTTATCTTTCTGAATTTTGAATAAATTTAAAGAGTAATAGAGTTGGCGATTTGTCTGAAATCAGAATGTGCTTTAAAAAAAGAAGACTCCCCAGAGAGCATTTTAGAAGAATGCTCTCCTATTGAGCATTTAGTAGGAAAAACATTCAAAAATAACCAACATCAGTGGAACTGTGGACTCTGCAAATCTGTCACTAAATTCCAAAGGAGAAATAGGCTAAATCCACTAGACGATGCATTGCTTAATCTTGCTTTCCTAATCAACTTCAACGCTTAAAAGTGCAGACACATTACTATGAATTGCTGCTGATAGTCTAGTGTTCACAGCAGACAGTTTGTTCATAACTATTTTTCTACTGCCAAGTAATGCTCGAATGCAGCACTTTAAATTACGTTCTCCATGATGAAATTGGATGTATTGCTCTGTAGGTTTTCATCCAGCTAAGATCATGTTTGGGGAGAAGCCAACTGTAGGTGCAGTTTTTTGCCTAGAGTTGGAAACTCCAGGTCAACTTAAGTTCAGGAAGTTCAGAAAGACAGATTACAAAAAGAATGGACTTGCTACTTAGTAGCTCATGACAGTTCCTGGGCTCCCTAGCCCCAGCTGGCTCACGTCAATAGGTGCCGTGCTAATTAGGCATGATTGTCCACTCCTATCAGTGGAGCTTTATTTCCTTTCTCACAGAAGACCCTCCCTAAATATATGCTAACTTGGTTTTGTCTTCTTAAGATATTCTGCTAGGTCACACTCCCAGAGGGGCCTCTAGAATGTTAGGTCAGGCCTGCTGGGTGTGTTGGTATCCAGTGTACAATCCAATGCCACATGAAAGTTGTAAAGAATTGCACATAAGTTAGATTAGAAAATATAGTTTATTTAGAAAGTAAATTAGAGAGAGAGAGAAAGAGAAGATTCACCTCCCCAAGGTAGGGGAGAGAGCCAAAGTCAGGCAACATGCCCAGTCATAGCTCAAAGAGCACATGGCCACACCGTAGATTAGCCAGGCAATGGAGGCTGGAAGCTCATGGTTGAGTTCCTTTATATCTTCCCTTTGATGGGGAAGGTCATTAAGGTGATTGGATGGTGGTCTACTTCACATCATCACGAAGGGTACTGATGTCAGCTGATGGATAGCAGGCAGATGGGTGGGTTAGTCACCTGATTGCTGCCAAGGTGGTGGGCTAGATGGGAGGAGAAAAGGGGAGGGGTTCTTCCTGCAAAAGACCTGTCATACTTTCCAGTCCACAAGCTCCTTAGCAAAAAGTTGGTCTAATCATTTCTATGGTTTTGGCCAGCCAAGGGGTGATTCTTTAACCTTCCACCTGCCGAAGGGTACCTGA
Source organism: Carlito syrichta (assembly GCF_000164805.1). NCBI lineage: Eukaryota > Metazoa > Chordata > Mammalia > Primates > Tarsiidae > Carlito > Carlito syrichta. Next base: position 183,159 of record NW_007184018.1, read on the forward strand.
AAGTTTCTTAGAGACTATTACACTAAATCATGAATTAAAAGGTTACACTGTCCTTGCCTTGCATCAAATGGAGTTTACCTTTGATTTGCCGAGGAGGTGGAATAGGTGGCCATCTTGGCCTGCGGTAAAATGTCTGAATACTTTCTAAAACCTGCCTATTGGAAATGTATCTATGTCTAACCTGTGCTAGATTCAAAGTATGTCAGTCTGTGCAAAAATAGCGATGCTGAAGCAAAATGTGAACTAAGTTTATTCTAAGTTTCTCAGGGTCCCTGTTTTCATATTCTATGTTTTGGTTTCAGAAATCCGTATTTAAAATAAAATAGTTCTAAATAGCACTTTGCCTTTTACAAAATAAAAGTTCTTTTTAATATTTTTATCTCTCACTGCATTGTAACAATAATGCTATGAGGCAGGCCAGGCTTATTGACTCCAACAAACCTACCAGAGCCCTGAAGAACTGAGCCTTTTAATAGCTTGACAGTGGCAAAATTAGGTGAACTGTGACTGCAGTCAGACTTGTTGTTTCTCAGGAATACATTCTTTCTGTCTTACTGCATACACTGCCTTGCATGGAGTGTCTGCACAACTTGGAATTTAGATTTTAAAGTGCAAAGAAACTCAAAAAGTAAAACATAGAACCTATAAGCCTAGAAGCAGAAATGGAAAAAAATCCCAAATGTAAACTCTAAATCAAAAAAAGCTAACCAGTTTAATTTAAAAATTAGGAGTTTTAGACAACGAGAAAACCTTTCCCTACATATAAAGTCTGTGTCCAAGATGGATGGGTGGGAGTGGAGAAATTGAATCTGCCAACATTTTCTTCTGTGAATACAGTTCTAGTCACTGATTATCTAGTCCAGAGTTAGGATTTTTTGTATAAAGTTAATAAATACTTTAGATTTTGTGGGCCACATGATGGCAACAATTGTGCCCTACATTGTAATGCCAAAACAGTCAAAGGAAATATGTAAATAAATGAGCCTGACTGTGTTCAGAGAAGTTTTGTTTATGAAATTAGGCATCACCGGGCTCGGTGGCTCAGCCTGTAATCCCAGCACTTTGGGAGGCTGAGGCGAGTGGATTGCCTGAGTCCACGGGTTCTAGACTCGCCCAGGCAACTTGGTGAGACCTAGTCTTTAAAATAAATCAAAAATTAGCCGGGCATGGCAGTGCCCCCCTGTAGTTCCGGCTACTTGGAAGGCTGAGGCGGAAGGACCGCCGGAGCCCAGCAGATGGAGGCTGCGGTGGCCGGGAGCGGCCACTGCACTACAGTCTGGGCGACAGAGTGAGACTCCAACTCAAAAAAAAAGAGATTAGGCATTAGACCTAGTTGTCCCCCCACATCTAGTATGTCATCATTAAATCATTTAATTCATGCTTTTCAAACATTAATCAGTAACATCTTCATTATCAAGAACACCCTGAATTAAATTCTGGGAAATCTTTAGAGTTGTTCGGCTTTTTTTTTTTTTTTTTTTTTTTAGTTGGAGTCTCACTCTGTCGCCC
>NW_007184018.1:184687-235877 GCF_000164805.1 Carlito syrichta
TTCTGAGTAGCCGGAACTACAGGCATGCGCTACCACGCCCGGCTGATTTTTTGATTTATTGTAGAGATGAGGTCTCGCTGCCTCGGCGGGTCTCGAACCCGCGGACTCAGGCAATCCACTCACCTCAGCCTCCCAAAGGCGTGGGATTACAGGCTGAGCCACCGAGCCCGGCTGAGTTGTTCAGCTTTATAAGGCCACTATGGTGGGCTAAATTCTTTTTGGAAGGCAGAAAGTTTTTTATTTTATGATTTTGCACTGAAATTTAACCTTTGTCAGAGATCTTTCTAAAAAAGACTTTTTTGTTTCATCATCAACAACAACACAAAATAAATAAACAAAAAGAAAGGACATTTAGTCTTAATTAGCTAGGACTAAAGACTTGAAAGTAAACTTAGTAGTGTCTCTGGTTTCAGCCATGCTCCCAGATCTGTAATTTCTATATTTGACTGCTTATTTTAAACAAGTGACCAAATCACCTCGTGAATTTCATATATATGTATATATAACTGATTTTCTTATGATATAATAAGGATCCAAGTTTGTTGTAAAGGTCTAGATTATATAATAAAAACCAGAGTTTGTTTGATGCAGAGACCTGTTAATGTCAGTCCATACTGCCACAGCCCCTAGACAAGGAAGGGAATGGCAAGGGATCCAAACACTCCTGCACATTTCCAAGCATATTACTGAGAATTCCCTTGTCTTCTATGCACTCCCAGCAAGTAACTTCAGGGGAATCCTTGACTTCCCTGAAGACTGCCCGAATATGTAAATCCCTATTTACTCCCTTTCCTAACAGTCAAAGGTTTGAATAATATAGTATCAATGTAATCATAAGTCTTGGGATTTGTATAACTTTTACATCAATATAATTGTAAGTCTTGTGATTAGCATAACTTTTGCATCAGTGTAATCCTAAGTCTTGTGATTTGTATAACTCTTGTTATACAAATGTCTTAGGCCTTGTAAACTTCCTTTACTCTAAATGTCACTACCTGAATGTGAAATGCAGCTGTAATTTAAGTTCTATACAATGTTCTGCTAGTTATGTGGCTAATATATAGGTGCAAGCAACTCTGCACTATAAAGTGGATTGTGAGGCCTGAAGGTTAAGCAGAATCATTTTAGAAATAACTCGAGTCCGGCTCCGCTCCCTGGAGTCGAATTCAGAAATAAACTTCTTTCTACCAGTTTCCCGTTTCCCTTGATTTATCAGTATCAAAGATGAACAGCCGAGTGTTAGTCATAACATTTTACTATGGACTTCTAGGCTAGTACAAAGTTTTCCTATAATCAAAGAGAACTAATGAACCCAAAAGAGTCAGACTTGGGCTTCAAGGAGAAACTTTGGTTTTTGTTATTCATAATTTGTTTTCCTCTACTGTTCAGCTATGTGCCAGATTACTGCAGTTGACAGATTTCCACACTCCTTCAATCTTACATTGAGAACAACTTAAATACTGTTTCCCAGAAAATAAAAATTCAAAATCACAAACAATCTTGAAAGTAAGGATTTGGCATTCTAAAAGAGTTATTTTATGTTGATTTACTCAACTAAATGCAATTATTCTTAGGAGTTCATATACACAAAAACAACACATAAAAGAGTGCTTAGCATTTTAGAAATTGCCCATAGTATCAGTTCCCCCTGATTGTTTCCTTGAGAAATTAAACTTATCAGCAGAAAGACAAGCTTGCGTCTACTTACCGAATTAATTTTGAAGTTTCTGTTTATGGCAGGTCATCTATTCAAGTTGAATCTACTTGAATCAAATTCTGATTGATATCAAATATTGCTTTGAAATGTTTTGCAAGGAAGACTTTTTTTTAAGAAAAACAATCTATGTTACATGCCATAATATCACTAAATCAGGTATTTTATCTTAAACACATAACACAGACAAAAATATCCTAAATAAGGAAAGCCTTACCGGGAACCTGGGTTCATTCTTTTCCTTCCATCCTAGTTTTAGAAATTCTAGCTATCAAGTCCTCACACAACAACATCCAAGGGTGAAAAGGTGGCATAACCTCTTATGTGACCCTTTTAGGACGTGGGAAACACTTTCCCTAACACTATCTTGCTACCACCCCTGCTTCCCAGCAACCAGAACATCATCTCAGGCACATTCCCAAACCAAGAAGACAAGCAGAAGAATAGAAATCAGGGTTGTTTTAAATGGATGAGACTTTCCCCCAGAGCTGGGTGGGCCAAACCTCCTCTGAAACCCTTGGCAGTAAATCCCTAAAATAAATCTGTTAGCCCTAAGGAGTAAGCCAACAATAGTGACTAACTCAGTAATACTGATTATAATGTGGCTACTTGCTGAAACTAGACAACAGAAGCCTATTGACCCAGACCTTGAGGCTGTAAAGATTTCTTTTGTGGTCTGAGTCATCAAACTAACAACAGCCCTTAAATTTTCTGTACTAAAAGCACCTATTCTGGACCAGCTGAACCTTGGAGGTGCTTAACTTTTGGAGAATCACTAACCACTGTCAGGTCTGTTGAGTCCTATGCATTCTTTATCCCCAGGGGTAAAATGTTTATGAATACACACATACAAAATTTTATTTATGATTATTTATGGGACATGCACCTCCTGAAGGTCATGTACAGGCTAACTGGAAGTTCATATCTCGACTTTCTGAATAGGACACTTTGGGCTCCTCCAAGCCCTTTTGTGGTCACTTAGATAGAAGTTGCTGGTTGAGAAAAATTTTAGCCTGACCCAGACATTTCTGTTACCCATATTCTGGCAAAAGATTAATCCACTGAGTCAACAAGTCAATTTATACACCTAAATTGCATGATAAAATATTAATTGTTCCATTCGTTAGCTGCTCCTTAAAGCATTTGCATACTCCTTCCTTTTACATTATGAATGCCCTCTCCAAGAATGTGCTCAAGTGAAAAGACCATTCTCCAGCCTTGAAAAAATTGTTAAATGTAACAGATACCGATAAAAATACTTCTGAGCACCTTTCCTCTATGTTTCTAACTTCTATGGGTAAATAAAGTTGTGTGGACAGAAAGCTAAGTTGATAATCACATTACCTAGCTCTGCAATTTATTTCAGCAAGCAAGATTTGAATTTACACCCTTGGATTTAAATGAGGCACACCAATGATTTGCCATCTGATGACTATTGTGCATTGTCTGAAAAACTATTGAGCAGTGTGTTGGAAGACAATTCTCCAAGAAAATTCTTGGGTTTCTGCACATCTTACTAATAGAATCTTACAAATAGAATCACAAACAGATTTTATTCTGAGCTACTTTTTCCAGAATGTTTTTATTGCAAACAACCTTGGAGGATGATGAAGATAGTGTTTTCCTTTGGAGCAATGGTCAGTCATGATTACTGCCTGGCACATAAGGTCAGGATCTCACCCTGTAGTGCAACTCATCCTGTCATGCATGTGCCTGTGTTACCTAGTCCTCTCTGTCAACCATCCTGGGGAAATTGGGGCTCAGGAAACCAGTACAAGAAAATGCTGATTCTCTGGACATTGCTATTTCTGTGAATAATATAGTTCCTTGTCTCAGGCCCAGCAGTCATGTGTCTTCCATCAACCTCTATAAAACTATGACTTGCTAAGTTATTTATTAATAGGGTAAAATCTCAGAAGTTTCACTGTTCTTGACAGTCACAATATTCCTCATTTAGGGAACCACACATAGAGAGTTTATTGCCTGTAAAATTTTTGCCTTTCCTGACAAAATGACTTACTTTTGTGCATTCAGTGTTGAGAATTATGCAACCATTGCAGGTCTTTTCTTTTTGCTTTAGATACTAAGCTCAATAGTGAATTCATGTTCAACCGAAATAATCATGCAAACATAATTGCCTTTCATCTGTTGCATGTCATCTTCATCGTCATGTTAATATATTCATTTTCTTCTGATAGACTTTTTTGTTATCTACAACTTTTAACTTTTTTATTTTAAAGATGTGTGGCACAATTCAGGATTAGTTATACAAGTGGTCATCGTACAGGTAAAGTTTGGGCCTTCCTTTGGTCTCCACCTCACCTGGTTTGAGATCAGGTACCCTTACTGATATTATGTACCCGCCCCCCACCACCACCACCCTCAGGCTGTGTCCCACTACTGCCAATCCATTTCTTATTGTGATATGGTAAATATTTGGGGTCTACTTAAGAGTGAGAACATGTGGTACTCAGTTCTTTGTTTCCGTGATTGATCACTGAGTATGAGACTCTACATCCAACCAAGTTGCTGCGAAGTCCATATTCCATCTTGTAGATGTGCCACATTGTTTTTATCCAGTCCAATTTTGATGGGCAGCACAGTTGATTCCATGTTTTTGCTGTTGTGAATAGTGCTGCAGTAAACATGATTGTGCAGGTATCTTTTTTGTAGAGTGATTTAAGTTCCTCCAGGTTTATTCCCAGAAGGTAGATTGCTGGGTGATATGGAAGGTCAATTTGTAGTTCTTTTAGAAATCACCACACTGTTTTCCATAGATGCTGAACCAGTTTGCATTCCAACCAACAGTACAGAAGCATCCCCTTCTTTCCACATCTTCGCCTGCATCTGCATTCTTACTGGAATTAGGTGGTATCTCAATGTGGTTTTGATTTGCATTTCTATGATGATTAGTGAGGCTAAGTATTTTTTCATGTGTCTGTTGTATGCTCGTGTTGTATGCTTCTTTTGAGACGTGTCTATTCATGTCTTTTGCCCACTTTTTAATGGGACTGTTTGTTTTTTTCTGTTTGGCACATTTGAGTTCCTTGTAGATCCTGGATGTTAGACCTCTGTCAGATATACAGTTGGCAAATATTTTTTCCCATTCTGTAGGTTGTCTGCCTCTTGATGGTTTCTTTTGCTTTGCAGAAGTCTTTCAGTTTGATGAGTTCCCACTTGTCTATCTTATTTCTTATGTTATGAATTTTGGGGGGTTTTATCAGAAATTGGTTGCCTATTCCAATTTTCATAAGGGTGTCTCCTGTGTTTTCTAAGATTCTTAACAGTTGAAGTTTTTTGTTTAAGTCTTTGATCCATTTGGATTTGATTTTTGTGTATGATGATAAGTAGAGGTCCTGTTTCATTCTTCTGCATGTGGTCAGCCAATTTTCCCAGCACCATTTATAGAATAGTTTCTTCTCTGCCCAGTGGTTTTTATTGGAGTCTTTGTCGAAGATGAGTTGGTTGAGAAACTGAGGTTTTGCTTCTGGTCTGTATGCCTCTTTTTGTACCAATACCAGACTCTTTGATTATTGTAGCCTTAGTAAAGTTTAGAGTCTGAAAGTGTGACACCTCATGCTTTGTTTCTTTTGTTGAGGATGGTTTTTGCTATGTGTGGCCATTTATGTTTTCATGAAAAATGAATTTCTGCATTGTTGTTTCCAGACCTGAGAAGACGATGTTGGTAATTTAAAGGTATTGTGTTGAATATGTAGATTGCCTTTGGCAGGATGGATATTTTAACAATGTTGATTCTCCCAATCCATGAGCATGGAGTATTTTTCCATTTGTTTATGCCATCTTTGACCTCTTTGAGCAGTGTTTTATAATTTTCATTGTATAGATCTTTCACTTCTCTAGTTCATAAGATGCTGAGGTATTTCTTTTTTGTGTGGCTATTGTGGATGGAATTGTACTTTTATTTGGTTCTCTGCTTGCTATTGGTATATAAGAATGCAACCGTCCTTTGCACATTTATTTTGTAAGCTGAGACTCTGCCAAAGTCCTTCATCAGTGCAAGATGGTTTTTGACAGAGTATCTTGAATTTTCAAGGTATAGGGTCTTATCATCAGCAAAGAGGGACAACTTGACTTCCTCTTTTCCTGTTTGGATACCCCTAATTTCCTTCTCTTGTCTGATTGCTCTAGTTAGGACTTCCCACACTATGTTGAATAGGAGGGGTGAAAGTGGGAGCCTTGTCTTGTTATGGTTTTCAGGGGAAATGTTTCCAATTTCTGTCCATTTTGCAATATGCTGGCTGTGGGTTTACCATAGTTGGCTCTTATTATTTTGAGGTACGTTCCCATTACGCCTAAGTATTCAAGGATTTCTATCGAGAAGGGATGCTGGATTTTATCAAAAGCTTTTTATGCATCTAATGATGTCTTAATATGGTTCTTGTTTTTACAACTGTTGGTGTATTTAATTACATTTATGGTCTTGCGAATATTGAATCAGCCTCACATCCTGGGGATGAAGCCTACTTCTTGGTCATGGTATGATTTTTGAGATGTGTTGTTGGATCTGATTTGCTAGAATCTTGTTGAGTATTTTTGCATCTACATTCATAAGGGATATTGGCCCGTATCTCTCTTTCTTTGTTGGATCTTTACCTGGTTTGAGTATCAGTGTGACGTTAGCTTCATAAAATGATTTGGAGAGTGTTCCGTCGTTTTTGATTACCTGGAATACTTTCATTAGGTTTGCTAACAGCCCCTCCTTGTCTGTTTTGTAGAATTCTGCTGGAAATTCATCTGGTCCAGGGCTTTTATTGTAGGTAGTTTTCTTATGACAGAGTAAATTTCCTGGGTTTTTATTGGTCTTTTTAGGATTTCAATTTCTTCTTGTTTCAAACTTGGGAGGTTATGTGATGTCAGAAAGTCCTCCATTTCATTTAGATTGTCAAATTTGTTTCCATACCGTTGTGCATAGTAATCTCTGATCTTTGTTTGTATTGTTTGAGGGCTAGTTGTGAATTGATCTTTTTCATTTTGATTATGTTTATTTGGGCTTTTTCTTGGTCATTCCAGCTAGGGGGTCAATCAATCTTGTTTACCCTTTCAAAGAACCAACTTTTTGTTTTGTTGATTTCTTATATGGTATTTTTATCTTCTATGTTGTGCATTTGGGCTATTACTTTGGTGATCTGAATTTTTCTGCTAAAGTTAGGATTTTGGTGGTCTTGCCTTTTCAGCTCCCTTAGGTGATTTTTTTAGGCTGTTAACTTGTTCTCTTTCTATTTTCTTGATGTGTAATCGTAGAGACATAATACTCCTCTTAGTACTGATTTCATGGCATCCCAGAGGTTTTGGTAAGATGTTTCTTTGTTTTCATTTGTTTCCAGGAATCTTTTAATTTATGTTTTGGTTTCTGTGTTGATCCAGGAGTTATTCAGCATCACACTGTTTTGTGTCCATGTCTTTGTGGGTTTAGGGGTAAGTTTGTTGGTGGTGATATTTATTTTTATTTCACTGTGGTCTGAGAAGGTGTATGGCAGTATTTCAATCTTGTGAAATTTTTTTATGCTTGACTTATGGCTGAGGATGCGTCCAATCTTGGAGTACGTTCCATGTGGTGATGAGTACAAGGCATATTCTGTTGTTGTTGGATGGAATATTCTGTAGGTATCTACTAAGTACATTTGGTTAAACGTCAAGTTGAGATTCTGGATCTCTTTGTTGACTTTTTGCCTTGATGATCTATCTAGGGTTGTTAGTGGGGGTATTTAAGTCTCCAGCTATACTAGTGTTAGAATCAATATCTTTTTTTTTTTAGTTTACTTAGTAGCTGCTTTATAAAAGCTGGTGCTCCTGTGTTGGATACATATATGTTTAGGATGGATATTTCTTGTTGATGGCTCAAATCTTTTATCCTTATACAGTGTCCTTCCTTATCTTTTTAAAGTTTTGATAGCTTAAAGGTTGTTTTTGTCTGATATAAGATAGAAACTCCTGCCTTCTTCTGTGATCTGTTCACCTTGAAATTCATTTTCCATCTTCTCACTTTGAGTCTATGGGCATCCTTTGTGGTGAGATGAGTTTCCTGGAGACAGTAAATTACTGGGTCATGTGTTTTTATCTGGTTTGCCATTCTATGTCTTTTCAGTGGTACATTTAGTCCATTCATATTCAGGCTGATTACTGAATGTGAGAATTTGTCCCTGTCATAATGCTCTTATAAAGCTACTTTGTTTTTGTTTAGCTTTTGTGTTCATATACATGTGTGTGTTCATTTGATGAGCATGCTGTGTGCTCTACTGCTTCTGTGTTTGTTTGTGATCTTGTGAAGTATATGAATGCTCTTTCTTTTGTTTCTTTTTTCTTCTGTGCACAGCATCTTTATAAGCATCTCCTGTAGAGCTGATCTTGAAGCAGCTTAGGAATTGGATATTTGGGAGGATTTTAATTCTCCCTCACTAATGAAGCATCGCCTGGATGGGTAGAAAATTCTTGGTTGAAATTATTTATCTCTGAGAATGTTAAAGAGTGGGGTCTAATTCCTTCTGGCCTGTAGTAGTTCTGCAGATAAGTCTGCAGCAAATCTGATTGGTTTCCTTCAGTGAATAGTCTGACTTTTCCTTTGTTGCTTTTAGAATTTTTTCTTTTATACCTACTTTGTGTAGGTGAATTACTATATGTCTAGGGATTGGTCTTCTCATAAGATATCTTGCCGGGGTTCTCTGAATCTCTTGTGCTTGTAAAGTTGTCTCTCTGGCTAGATGAAGGAAGTTTTCTTGAATGATCTTATGGAATTTTTGTTCCAGGGTATTTTCTATTTCTCTTTCTATCTCAGGTATTCCAATCAAACATAGGTTTGCTTTCTTAATAAAAATCAAATATCTCTTGGAGAATTTATTCTTCTTTCTTAAGGTTTTTTTTTCTATATTTTTAATAGATTAGGTTATTTCCATATTTTGGTCTTCCAGCTCTGAGGTTCTATCTTCTGCTTGATCAATTCTGCTTCCCATGCTTGTTAGTTTTTCATTTATTTCTTGAATGGAGTTATTTATTTCTGTTATTTCAAAGTATGTTTTCTTGAGTCCATCCAACTCTGTTGCAATTTCATTTAGTTTTGGCCCTTGCATTTCTTGATTTTTATTCATTCTATACAAAATTATTCTCTGATCTCTGTAAGTATCTTCTGGATACTGTCATTCTTGGAGATAGACATTGTGCCCCAGTAGCTGTTCTTTCTAGCACTGGCTCTTTTCTAGGGCTCTGGTTACCAGCAATTCTTCATTGGTTTTTCTTCATTGTGGCAATTCTCCTATCTTTCTCTTTAATTCTGTTGGTCAGTGAAAAATGGGGAAGCAGTCACTTCTAATATTTGCTCTACTTTTTGTCCTTCCTTGAGCCAGGGCTTTGGGTTTGCTCAATTATGAAGTGGCGCTGGGAGTGGGGTGTTGTGCTATCTCTTTACAATTTTGAGCACCTACTAGGGGATGAGGGCTGCTGAAAGGATTCAGAACCTATTAACAGGTCATTATATTTGCTATCTGGTGAATGAGCCAACTGGGAATTACTCTCTTTCTCTGCACAATTTGACCTTACAGTGGGTCTGCTTGCATAGCTCCTGAGTCCAAGACAGCGTACAAGAAGGAAAAGAGAGAGAAGAAGGGAAATAAGTGAAAGGAGGAGAAAGGAAAAGTAGAAAGAAAAATAGAAAAAGAAAAACGAAAGAAACACACACACACAACAAGAGAAAGAACAAAGAAAGAGAAATAGAAGAAGGAAAGGAAAAAGAAAAAACAATCATCAATCAAAGTAACCAGACGACATAATCAAACAAAAAACCAGTACCACTGCCAGTCTTCTTCCTGATCAGTTCCACTGTCTGTGTTATCATCCAGCAGCTGACTCAGGGTGGAGGATGGATCTTCTGGGGTTCAACATCTGCCATTACCCACCAGGACTTGTGCACTGGGAGTAGTGTTCTCTGAGGTTGCAAAGAGCAGCCCCAGTGTGAGCAGAGATCAACACCTGGTCTCAAAATGGAGTTCTGCTGTTCCTCAGAGGCCATCCTGGAGCACTTTTCTGCCCAGGCATTAGAGAGTCTGCTTAGTTTCTCTGCCCGGAACTATTCCTCCCTTCCCAGCAGTTACCAGTCCAGGCTTGGGGTGGGCTCTCCCCACTGCATTTTTGGGAGTCTGCCTCAGGCTCCCTCCCTGAATTGTCTCAGCAGCCCTCACTGTCAGCGTTCAGCTTGCTCCAGTTGATTTTCCCTGGAAAAGCTCCCAAATTGTCTGTGGCTAAGTCTCCCACTCTGATTGCATGTGTCTGTGTTTGGTCCAGTGTGGGGGTGGGGTGTCAGTGTTTCCGGTATCATATACTTGGAGTATCAGTATCCTTTCTGGGCAAACGATGGTCGATTTCAGAGGGATGCAGAAATCATCCCTTGGTCTCAGAATGCAGGCTGCTCAGGATGCAGGCAGCTCAGAATTGGGCAAGATAAAGCAGGTGTCCACCCAGTCCTGAGATGGAAAAAATGGTGGCAGTCTGTGTTTTTTTCCTCTGGTGTGGCTCAACTCCAAATTTCTCCCAATGGTTTCTCTACCATCCCTGCTGCCTACGTCTGGCATGTTGCTGCAGGTAGTGGTGTGAGCCAATTTTCAAAGATCTCTTCTGCCTTTTCCTGAGAGATGCCCTGGGAATGATGGATCTTTCTGTATGCAGTGGGTGCCAAATTCAGAGCGGTGGCAAATGGTAGCCATTTCTACAGGGGACCCCAGGCACTTGATCCCACATTTCCCCTCAGTTGAACATTCACTTGCCAACTTACAGACACAGATTGGTTTTATTGTGCACTCATTCATGCAGACTCTCACCCTCTGACTGGATCTGATGCCATCTTCCTGATAAACTCTTAGTGCAGGTAATAAAATCCTGGAGGATCACTTGAACCCAGGAGTTCGAGGTTATACTGAGCTATAATCATGCCACTGCACTTCAGCCTAAGTAGCAGAGCAAGGCCTATCTCTTTAAAAAAATTCCATCAACTTCTGGCCCAGGATGTGGCTAACCTGAAGTATTACAAAATCTAATCACTATTTAAATAGTTATCTCTATTGAAAGCTGCATCACAAATGTCACAAGCACTCTCCCTTGAGAACAGAGATTCAATGCGCCAGCGTCTCCAGTAAATCCATGACCCAGGATCAGGAAGAGCTCACGTTAAGGTCACAGTTTCTGGGGTGCTCCTGGTATAGTGGGTTACTGATGGTTCTCAGACAGGTGGGCTTCTGTGACTTCCTGATGGAAGGACTGGGTTCTCAGTGAGGTACAAGGCATAGATCCTGATGTAGGGTTGAGATGAGGGTGGACGCCATCAAACAGACTCTAGCAATGAACACAGACACTGGCAAATGCGCTAGCAGTGTCCTGGGTCAGGTTCCCTAGAAGCAGTGCCTGAGACAGAGTTTCCAGTGTGTCTGATTTATTAAGGAAGTCCTGTTCAGAAAAAAAATTATCTGAGGGCGCAAGGGAAGCAGGGGAAAGGGTTGAACAAGAATGTGGTCTTAGACAGTCTATTTTTGGTCTGATCCTTAGTCTGTGTGTTGTGGTGGGTGGTTATTGCTTCTAATGATACAAGTGTGCTAGCTTTGGGGGGATTAGTGCATGCAAGACACTTACCTCCCCTCACCCAGCAATGTGACACCCATTGACTGAGAGATAGTTCTCCAAGAAATGGCAGCAGTAAGCTGTTAGGAATCAGTACACACTGTAAGTTTATGGTGGGTGATCATCCTGGTAAAGGAGAGACAAAGGGTACCAGCATCTACTACTGCAGGCTGATGGTGTGAGGTGTTAGCCCATGGGGAATGGCAGGTACAGGACTGCGTGCAGAGCATGTGGCACTGGCTCCATACTGGAGTACCACCATAGTAGGTTTCCTGGCTGTAGGCAATGTTCACTAGTGAGCTCAGGATAGAAAATTTTTGGATTCTGTATTGACCTCACCTACCAGTGATCCTTTTGAGAATTAAAGCCAATTGGCACCTTATTCCATTTGGTTACGCTTTTTACAACTCTGGATTCCTAACTTATGTGCAACTGTGGTGTTAGTATTTCCACCATTTCCCTTCATAAAGAACACAACCCACTTGGTTTCTACACTCCAGGAACTTGCAGTTAGATCTTCTCATCAGGTATGGGAATATGGTTCATACTAAAAAGGGAAGATTGAAAAGTGCCCATCAATGTTTTCCTACTAATAGAGAATACAGGTTAAAAAGTGAAATGATCAGGTTACAGATTCAATAAACATGAGCAGCATCAGGCTAAGTTTCTTGACCACGCAGTCTAACTATAGAAATCTGTTCATAATATAGCCAGCACCATATCTCTGAGAAGGTCAAGTCTTCCCAGTCACCAAGCGATTTTCTTAGTAAATTTTCAAGTGAAACTTGGTCCTCAATTTATACAACACCAGGACCTTTGGGAGTCCAAGGGAAGTATCATTTTGCATGTCACAGGTCAAAAGCTCCATGTGAAGGGGAATTGAGATTAGGCCCAAACCACACAAGCAAAAACTTGCTTCCTTATATCCTGACATCCTTGATGAAGAACTCTCAAACGAGTCCCATGGGATTGAGTTCTCTATGAGAAGTCTTCATTCCCAGTGCACTACAAAAAGTCCCTTGTAATGGAATCTACTAATAATAAGTTTATATTAATTGCTCACTTGACATTTTATAGCCAAATAAACAGTACAATGTAATAGAGCAGAAAGACCATTACAACCCCCACCTACCACCAAACCTAGACCCAAACAAGATTCCGTCTGCAACAGATCACGTCCACAATAGAGGCAGTGCCCCTGAGTGCTTATCAGAAAATAGCACTGAGCCTGAAAGGCACAAGGGAAATCCCATATGATCTGGGGAAGAAAAATAGATCTGAGTGTTTTTGAAATGTTTTGGGTTTCAAGTCATAGGTTTGTCAAATACCTGCCATGCCCTTTAGCCCATACCTGTTCTCTCTTTGACTGTGTGACTCTGTCTCCTCCCAGAAGAGGAGATGAAGCATTGGGGAGGTAAAGTTGGACATCTAGTTTCTCAACAATAAAAGACAAATTATGACCTCAAGGAGCCTATCCAAAGAAATAAAATATTTCGCAAAAGAAGATTAAAATAATCTTTCTTACCCTATTCCTCATTTTGGTTTCTCTAAAAAGACAGACATTAATGATAGAATCACAAGATATAAAAAATAAGTAGTGACGAGTGCTATAAAAGAAAAGGTAGTGATCTGGGATCACACTGAACAAGGGCGCCAAATGCAGTCTGGGAACACAGGGACGCGTCTATAAGGAAGGACGCCCAAATGGAGACCAGAATGATGAATGGAAGTTAACTACACTCACGGGCACAGGAGTCCAGCAAAGGCCTTGAAGCCACCTGACAAAATTGCTGCAAGCTGCCAGGTGTTAAGGAGGGAGAGAAGGGCCACAATAAGGCAGGAAACGTGGCAGCCACGTAAGTCCTTATAGGGCTGTATCCTTAACAGTGGAAACAAAATAGAGTTGTAAGCAAGAGGAAAACATAGCAAATCTTCATTCACATGGTGGCAGTTTGGAAACAGCAGTAGTGAGGAGAAAGCAAATACCGAGAATGGTTAGGAGTTAGTAATGTAGGAAAAACAAGGCTAGTATTTGGTCTAAGTGGTGGCAGTGGAGATTTTTTTTTAAAGTGGGCAGATTTAAGAACTGTGATGAATTGAAGAAACCCTCTATAGAAGAACTGACTCTTCCTCGACTGTGTAGCTATTTCTATTTAGTGACTCCGTCAGACACTTACTGTTTATTGTCTTTCTTACCCTCCTAGACCACAGGCACTGGAGGACAGGAGTCAAGCCCTTGCTATTCGTGTCCTCCTTGCTTAGCACAAACAGAGCTTGCCACCAGGTAGGTCTGTGGAATGAAGGACGGCTAGTGAATTCACATGCGTGGAAATAAGCGAAGCAGCTTCACCAGAAGAGTGATGAGCAGAGAACTGGTTAGACAAAGTCCAGAGTAAGACTAGTAGATGGAGAAAGAGTACAAAAAGAAGAAAGCTTTAGCCGGGCTCGGTGGCTCAGCCTATAATCCCAGCGCTTTGGGAGGCCGAGGTGAGTGGATTGCCTGAGGCTGCAGGTTCGAGACCCGCCTGGGCAACTTGGCGAGACTTCATCTCTACAATAAATCAAAAAATTAGCCGGGCATGGTAGCATGCCCCTGTAGTATCGGCTACTTGGAGGGCTGAGGTGGAAGGATCGCCGGAGCCCAGCAGGTCGAGGCTGCGGTGGCCAGGATCGTGCCACTGAACTCCAGTCTGGGCGACGGAATGAGACTCCAGACACCACCCCTGCAAAAGAAAGCTTTAACACTTAGATGGCAAAGTCACTCTAACACTTTTCTTAATAATTTTGTTACATGATTCTGTGATTGATACTCCCAACAGATCTGATTATTCCTAATAAGAAAGTTCCTTTCAGGTAATTCTATTTTAGAGTCACTTAGTCACAGTGGTATATGTTCTAATTCTTCACCCTTGAGCAGAAATTTAAAAAAGAATTGCTATGCCCTTCGTGAACCACAAAATAAAACATCCTCAAGATGAGGGAGGCTCACTCTCTTCTTAGTCCCTCTAGCATGCTGGTCTCCTTGGGCAAAATTTATGCCCATAATTCTCTCTGAATACCTAAACCCAGCTGCGGGGTCCTCATTGTCCAAGTAACTCATTCATTCTCACTTCTAGGTACTTGTGACCTCCTGGACTGAGCAGCCCCACAGACCACAAAGTGTGATTAGCATCTAAGCATCATCTGTGCTGACTCCCATCCCAAAGGTGAACCTTTCTTCTAGTACCTTTCAATGACCTTCTTCACTTCCTAAGCAGCCACTTCTGATGTGAAATGGAGCTCTGCTGCTATGGGCTGAATGTTTGTGATCTCCATCATTCACATGCTGAAGCCCCACCCCCGTCACAGAGGGTTTTTGGAAGGTGATTAGGATTAGATAAAGTCATGGGAGAAGTGTCCCCATAATGAGATTAATGCCCTTATAAGGATCCCAAGAGTGCTTGCTTCACTCTGCTCTCTGCCATGTGAGCACACAGAGAGAAGGTAGCCACCTGCAACCTGAAAAGAGTTCACCCAGAATCTACCATGCCGGCACCCTGATTTCAGCCATCCAGCCTCCAGATTGCGAGAAAGGAATTTCTATTATTTCTAAGCCACCCACTATAGGGTCCTTTGGTACAGCAGTCAAACTGCCTAAGACACTGACTTTAAGAAACAAAGAACAGAATGCCACATGTTCTCACTCATAAGCGGACCTTGAACGATTATAATACTATAAGAAAGGGATGGGCAGTAGTGGAAAACTGTCGGAGGGGGGTGGAATTGGCAGTTGAGGGAAACTGCTAGGGGAGGTAGGGGCATACCTCATCAACAAGGGTACCTGCATAATCAACGTTTATATATCTAACCCGGAATTATACCCCACATCTTTCTAATAAAAAAATTAAATTATATTAAAAAAAGAAACAATGCTTGCTGCTGCCAGATCACAGTCCGGGGTTGCTTGCTCTTAGAAGAGAGGTCTCCAAAGAGTGCTTGTGTGTCCCCAGGGTGTGTGACAAGGAGTGCTAGGTGAAAGCATTTGAGACTCTCCTCCTATTTGTGTTGCTCTGTATCTAAAAAAGAAGATGAACTAGGCTTCCTTACACTGATGTGTGTGTCATTCACTTCCATGCTGATGGAAGGTGGTGGGGGACTTTCTTGCCAACTGGGTCACTTTAGCTGCATACTGTATGTCACAGCCTGTGTACATGTGCCCACAACTTACTAACTATATTATCTATATTTATCTGATCCTCCCCAAAGAAACTATAGATTGAAGAAAATTCTCATGGTGTGGGCTCAAGAGAACAAGAAAGTGAAAGCACTCATGCACCTAAGAGAAGCCACATATGCAAGAGAAAATGATAACTATTTATCCTATTTTTATGTTAACCTTAATAAATTTCCATTCCATTTCAAATGTAGACTATGCAAAATATGCCTGCATGACAGAATACTCACCAATTTTATAAATAAATACATAACTTCACAAGATGCTTTCTCACCAAAAATGCATATACGGGGGTACCAAAAAATTGTATACAAATTTTTTTTTTTGAGTTGGGCCTCACTCCAAGGTTGGAGTGCAGTGGCATGCTCACAACCACCCCAGCATCAGCCTGCTGCGCTCGGGCTATCCTTCCACCTCAGCCAAGAAGCCAGAACTACAGGCTCGCGCTACCACACCCAGAAAATTTATTTATTTATTTATTGTATAGACCAGGTCTTGCCAAGTTTTCCAGGCTGGTCTCGAACCCATGGGCTCAGGCCATTCATTCACCTCGGCCTCCCAAAGTGCTGAGCCACCGAGCTCGGCCTGTATACACATTTAAAGAGATGTTATTTTAAAAAAAACCCTAGAGATGTTATCTATGTATTACTTTTAGTTCACTTTCATCAGAGGTGTATGGATGCTAACGGTAACCACTTTGAGCATCTCTTGTAATTGCAGAAGTCAAACGTGACTTGTATTCATCTTTTGTTTCCAGTATCTATTGAGTATTACAATTTTAATACAGTTTTTCTTTTCTTAAAATGTGTAAATTTGGGGGCACCTCTGTAACCCACTGATTTAGATTGCAAACTCCCACCTCAAAGCAGGTGGCACATCTGTATGGGCAGTTCCTGTTGTCCTGTCTACCTGACATCAGTTTGCCTCTCCCTAACTTCACGTCTCCTGGCATGTATATGTTACAACTGGAGCCACACCAGCAATAGAACAAAAAAAATGCATCTTGAGTAGATCTTGAAAGTACAAAGGAACACTTCTGTTTTCTGCTGACATCCCACACAGGTATGAAAGCAACAAAAAGACCTACCCCTCCCCGCACATGGCTGGCCCTGCAGACCCTGGTGACAGGAACTCTGCTCACCTTCTGCTGGGAGGTGTTGCCAAGCCCCATGACTGTTTTATGAAATCCTTTCTTTGATTTAGCTTCTGGCAGCTTGCAGTTTGAAGTCTTACCTTGTCCTGGATGGAAACCATGTAAAACTATCACATCCTATATTGTTTCCATCCTAGACTATGAACTCATTGGCTCTCATCCAACCCAAACCTCAGCACTGATTTCCTCAATATTTGGCCCACATTTACAAACCTCAAAGAACCTCCCAGCAGACCTGGCTTGAATCTAAAGTCTCTTTTCCCACGTTTACACAGGCCTGCTTTTAAAAGTAAGCCTGCAACAGACTGCTCAAGAGCTCCACGGCTTCCTTCCAGTCTTGTTATATATAACTTCTGTATCATTTGCTTAAAAAAAGAAAAAGAAAGACTATCTGGAGATTCAAATCTAGTAAACTTAATAGAGCTGTAATGATTGTGGCAATCAATGTTGAAGCTGCAGTAACTTATAGTTCTAGCTATATATCCTGCCAGACACACAGAGAATATTAACAGAAATCTTCTCACAGTTGCTTTTAGAGCTTAGCACTACAATTTGTTAAATGTTCTCCCTCACTTTTTATAGAAAAGACCATGGTTCCTCCTTAAATAAATACTGCAATGCTTGCTACATATGGCATTTGTAAAAAGTGCATGCATGTGTGCAAAGTCCTAAATGGCAGTAATATTTGTACGTAGCAACATGTGACATAGTTTGCATCCTGACATTGCAGAGTTAACACTGCCTGTGAAAAACGTTAGCTCTGAGATGAATGCTTATATTGTATGTACAGCAGAAATATGCCATGTGTATTACACCCTATAAATGTAATACAGGAAATTAATATAAAGGCATTTGCAAAGTAAAAGTTTATATAACTCTATCTCACAGACTTGCCTCCGTCTCCCAAATACCAGGTGGGAATGCTATATAAATCCACGGACAGTCTCTTCATCAGTCCTGGGAGGATGAGAGCTGTATACACTCTCAAACGTGTGCAGAGAAGAAGGCTCCATTTCTTTTCCTGTCCTAATAGTTACTATAGCACATGGTGTCCATAAGCAAGAGGTGCTGGTGGTCAGACCTCTGGCCAAATTCAGAGACTGGGCCACAGGAAAGCACATGCTGCTGCTGATTTCCCTGAATGTAGAGCCTAATAGAAAAGTAAGAAGAGTTCTACCAAGCCTCCTTGTGCCTGTGCAGACTCCTGTTACACATAGTAACTAATACTTGCAGTTAGGGTAAGCCTGCAATTTAGATATATGTAGACGGGATAAACAATAAGGAACAACGTGGTGGTAGTTTTAGGTTTTGGTGGCCGCCAGGACAGCAGGCCAAAGAAGGTAAGTCTTAACCACGTATGAGAAAAACAGGGGCGAGGCAAAATAAACATATGTATGTTACAGGCTAAAGGTAAACATCCTTCTACATTGAGGTCTAAAAACTGGAGGGAGGACATGTCTCAAAATAGTCACATTATTTATATAAATACTGTCAATTGCACAACCTTCCATCTTATTTTGTGGTGTAGACACTAAATATAAATGCTGGTCTGTTCCTCTCAGTGAAGCTCTCTTGAGATCTTTGTCCTTATCAAGGCCTTTGTCTATTTTGAACCTGAGGTTTTTATTCACAAATTAGGAAGCAAATTGAAATTCTGGTTCCTAAATTTAATGAGATCGTAGAAGAGTTTCATCTCCTGGGAGAGAAATGGACCCATCTTGAGGTTCATTTGTGGCCTCACCTCACTATCTTCATTTAAACTGTGGTTGCTCATCAAATGTAGGATACCACTGATGGCTGGACACGTTCTGATTTTACATACCTCTTTCTCTAAGAGAAAGAATGCATTGCTAATTACAACTGTAAGAGCCATCAACTGAAAGATGCACTCTGGCTTCAGAAGCATAAAATGTGAACATATACATGACTTAGAGTTGATGAAATATTGTATTTGTTGCATGTCTACTGGGCATCAGGTACTGCAGATTTTTTTCTTTATTCACGGACTTTACTGCTCAATCAGATATGGGGCAAAACTATGTAGGGCTTTTTGTTCTTCCACAGAATGACTGACTGCAAGGAAGTCAGGCTCTCTCTCTTGAGTGTTTCTTGTCAGAGCAAGTGAACCTCTTTCACTTGCTAGGTTTAAACACAAGGGTAAATAAAGAAATGAAAGAAAGAAAGTAAATAAAAGAAAATATATGGCAGTACAAATCTTCAAAACAACAAGCATTTGAACTCTACAGCACTGGACATCTTACAAAGAACCGAATTCCAATGAATCCCTATTCATTCCTGTTTTGTTTGCAAATGTGTTTCCTGTATTGATTCCTTGTGAGTAAACAGCTATGGACTAGTTCATTTCTAGAAAAATAAACATGGAGAAGACAAAGAGGGGATGAGGAGCACACGCAGATGCGAATGGAGATCACACACTTTGAAGTAAGATTTAAAAATAGACCGTTAATCACCTACACTTCTTCAGCGAGAGTCTTAAACCATCTTCTTTATAGATAGTGCCTGGAGGAAAGTTTTGTTTTGACTGGATTCAGTTATTGTTTCTGCCCTGAAACCCACTTCCTAAAGTAATCAGATCAACTGTTTAAAATAGAACAAGCTCTGGCTAGAGACTAAGCGATGGGTTCAGGTACCCTGGAACACGTGTTTGTGTCCACACACCTCCCACCCCATAGTCCCTGAAGGCTGCACATCAGGCATTTGCTTTCGTCCCTGTTATGTCTTCTTAGTCTTCGAAACCCAAACTATTGTCAAGCCAGCTAACAAAAAAGAATTAATGTCCTTATCCTACTACTCTCTGTCAGAAATATTTTTCTCATGCATACAGATTTCAGCCTGATTCAAATTAGGCTTATAAAAGTCTTAAAGCTAAAAAGATTCCCTTAAAAATAATGCAGGTGGACAACCCTCTTTCAGGTCTCTTCCCGCAGGCACGGGGGCTTTTCTGTCTTCTTAATAAACTCCTGCTTTCTTACAAAAAAATAAAAAAAGATGCAACTGATTGCTGCTATATTTAGCCATAATGAAAATAACTCCTTTGGAAAGGTTGTCGCATATTTTGAGTAGTAAAACGGTCTGTGAGCTTAATATGTGATGCAAAATCAAAATGTCGTGTCAACCTCTCTAGTGCAATCAAGGCATTGGTTAGAATAGCTCCCTTTTAGTTCAGAATCCTAAGGTACATTATTTTTATTTAGATTACTTCATTAACTTTTAAAAACATATTCAATGATACTGACATTGCAAAGTTGAGAGCTTACTGGCTCTGTCTTGCCATAAGAGTACCTTGTTCAGTATTTCGCCTGAGCACTGGTATTATTTCTCAAGATCAAGACTGGCTACCTTTGTAAACTCTTTTTATTTCTCCTTACAACATGCATGACTAATAACATCTTACATTTGTATTATAGTTTGCAGTTCCCAAGATACTTTCTCCTACATTATAGTGGAAATTCATTAAAAATCTTTGTTAAGTGACTCACTGAAGACTTTTAAGCATAATTTTTTAATTTTATACTCATCCTTATTTAAGGGAAGAGAAATAGGTTCATTAGTTTCCATTCCAGTTTATCTTCAATTTTAACATGAAAAAACATAGGCTTAAATCATAAATGTGTATACATACACACACATCATATAAAGCATATTATCATGAACCACTATAGAATAAAGTCTTTTGTCTTCCTAGCTATATAAATGACTAGAAATAATTAAATTTTGTCCAAATGTTTAAAGAAAGTATCAAAACACGAAGTGGTACTTAGAGTTTGGGTGTGGTTGCATGCAGTTGACATTTACACCTTCTTGATTGGAAACAACTTAATCATCAAGAGAAGATTAAAACGCAGAAATACAAACTCTATCTGGGATCTCAAACCATAACACAAAGACAGGAATTTTCAACAGGGTAAGGTAGAGGAGGTACATACATGAAAGATTCAGGTCTCAGATAGCTGGACTTCAGAGATAAGGAGCCCTTTGGCAGCTGGGCAAAAATATCCAATCATTCATAGACTTTTCCATAAAAATCGATGCCTACAGAATCCTAAAAGAAAGTAAGTTTGATCCAACAAAATAACAAGAAATGATTAGGAGGAAAAGACCACAAATAAAATTAAACTAAAATAGTTGATTAAGATAAGCAAGGAAACTATTTTCCTTTATTCTACATAAATAAATTTGAAGTGTACATGAAATTTGTACTTATTTAAGGAAACACAATATACCAAATGATCTCTAATGAATCTAATCAAGCCAATTGCAAATATATGAAGCTTTTTAAAAGCTATGCTTTATTTTTTAAAAATAGGCTAATGGCTTTACAGCGGAGTTCTGTAAAGATCAGATAACTATAATGCTATTACAGAGTGTAGAAAAGAAAAATAACTCCCAAATTATTTGATGAAGGAGCATAAGATTGAGACTAAAACCTGACAAAAGACCATACATACACTATATTTCTCACTATGCAAAAATTCTAAATTAAGTATTAACCAACAGAATCCAGCAGCACATTAAAAATTAATATACTATGACCAAGTGGAGGTGATTTCAGGAATGACATTATTCTTCAGTATCACAAAACTTGTTAATATATTTCACTATTTTAATCAACCTAAGGTGAAAAATCGTAGGATAACTCATAGATTTAGAAAATGTTTAGAATAATTGAATTTAACTACTTGTAACAGAAATAGGAGGATATACTCTTTAAATGCTAAAATCTCAATCTTATTCCAAACACTGACTTCATGCTTAGTGGGGCAAAAAATTTTTAATAAATTAACTAATATTATGAGTATATACCATCACCATAATTATAGATAACATTCTGGAGTTCCTTGTTAATGCAATTAAATGAGATAAAGAGATTATTGCTATAATAATTAGAAAGGACAAGGTAAATAGTGAAATTTGCATTTTAAAAATTATCTGGAAAATTCAATGATACAATAGTTATTACAATGATACAAAAATTCATTAAGATGCGTAGGTACAAAGGTAATATACAGAAAGCAATAACATTCATGTATACCAACAGACATGAATAAAAAATACAATGGGAATAACAACCCACTTATGACAACATCAAAAGAGAAAACACCTAGGAATAAACTGAACAAGAAATGTCAATATTGTCATAAAGAAAAAAGTTAAATGCTTCAGGGGAAAACAAAGGAAAACTTGAAAAACTGAAAATGCATACATTCAATAACTGTTTACTATTAATAAGTACCTTTTATTGACATTTTGAGATACTCCTGAGATTTTTACCTTTTGATACAGCAACCAGAAAGGCTTAACATGGTAGTTTTCTTGTCAGCCTGGGTATCTATGTGATTATGATGACAAAAGCCTTCTGCTAACTCACAGAAGACATATATTATAATTAAGGAATAAACTCATGTTTTTTAAATCTCTGAGATAGTGAGATTGTTTGTTATTGCAGGATAACCTAACCTCTTCTGACTAATACATTACTGGACAGTCTTAATTCATGTAGTCTTATACTATCTTCCAGTAGCTGGTAGAGCAATTTTATTCATTACTCTCCTTTTGTCTGGAAATTTTGGCTACTTTTACTATACTTGGATATTTTTTCATATTGAAGTTCAGAACTTGTCCCGTTTCCTCTAATGCTCCTCCCTTGTTGAGTAGAAAAGAATCGAATTCCATTTCTCCCACTGTATTTTCACAATGAGCTCTGTGCTGGATGCCCTCTGATTCAACTCAATTCTGACACTGTGTACCTGTCAGATCCCACAGATTGAGGGCTCAGTCCTCAAAACTGTCTCCTGCATTCAGTGCTAATTGCAAATCACACGTTGTTTGGTGCTTCTGACCAAATGGCTTTAAATTGGGTTTCCCATAATCTCCTTGGGTTCAATTAATCGTTAAAGTGGCTCACTGAACTCAAGGAAACACTAAATGTTACCAGTTTATTATAAACAAAGGATGTGGATGAAGAGATGCATATGGCGAGGTGTGAGGGAAGGGGTCCAAAGCTTCTCTGACCTCCCTAGGCACACTACCCTTCAGAAACCTCCATGTGTTCAGCTATCAAGAAACTCTCCAAACCTAGTTCTTTCAGGTTTTTAATGAAAACTTCTTTGCATAGGCATGCTTAATTAATTTCCCATTGGTGATCAACTTAACCTTCAGCTTTTCTGTTCTCCATGGAAATTGTGCAGAGGGGCCAAAAGTCCCAGCCCTCTAATCCTTGGTCTTCCTGGCTACCAGCTCCATCTTGGAGCTATCTAGGACCTTCCAACCATAAAATTAGCATGGAGAGTCAAAGAATTTTAGAAGTTGCATGCCAGGAATCAAGATCAAAGACCAAATATATATTTTACAATATCATATATGTACAATTGGTGTTTTTATGGCCATTGCATTAAACTAATTCACCTAGAGAAATATCAACACATGTTCTACTGAATTTTCTATCTTCCCTATTATAATGGATTGAATGTTAGATTGAATTTATAAAACATGAAGTCTTATCCAGTACCAAACTTTCTAATGATTAATGAAAGATACAAATAAAGTGGTAGACATACATTAAACACTGATGTCTAGGAAGTCTCAAATCTCCTGTCTTCCACCTTCCATGCCTCCCATGCCTTCAATGTATCCCACCCCCATCCTATGTGCATGCACACAGACACACACACACACACACACACACACACACACACACTGGAATGAATTTTGGGTTTGGAGTGAATAGCTCTGTGTGTTCCAGATGAATAAACCACTCAATTTTAATGTCTCTCAAGGATTCTATAATTAACTTAAATGCATCAGCAGAGCTATGCTTAAGAAGTCATTAATTGCAGGTTTTATATTTTTTTAAAAGGTCATGTATAATCCTTTAAATTAATATTTCAGATTTAAAAAAATCAGTACAAGGGAATCCCTGGAATATGCTCATTTATCCTGTAGTCATTAAATTCTACCAGTAAGTTTCCAAGGGAATCTAGGTGAAGGCAAAATCTTGTAAAATCCTTAGACTCTCCATGTGAATTCTATGGCTGGAAGGTTCTAAGTAACTTCAGAATGGAGCTGGTGAAGTCAAAACTAGAATGATGAACAAAGTTGCAAGTCTGCTATTAATCCTTTACTTCTCATAATCCAAAACTTCAAAATTTTCTTCCTCATCTACACTATTAGGTGCTGACTTGCGTATTATTTCAATGAGAAAATAGCACAATTAGAGGAAATGTCTCTTGTCTTTGTCACCAAGTCTACTAAACTCTGAAATTGTATTTCCATTTTTTATACTGTCCTTATCTGGTATCAGTATGAGATTACACTTTTAAAATGAAATTGGAAGCTCAAACTAAATTTTAAAGTGTTTCCTCTATTTCTAGTTCCTGAGAAAGTTTTTGTAAGATTGAAATTATCTCTTCCTTGAAAGTTTTTGGAATTTATTCTTAAAATTGGGCAGATATAGTGCTTTCTTATGGCAGGATTTTAGATTGCTAGTACAAACGTTTTAATGGTTATTGAATTACTTAATTTTTCTTTCTTCTTGAGTGATTTTTGGTAAAATATTTTTCTAGGTGTGGAGAAAATGAAGAAAAGAAAATTTTTATCTGAGCTATAGAAGCCCCTTTAAATGATCAGGCCCATTCCACAATAAATCAAACATGAGACAGGCACAGTAGTGTGCACCTGTAATTCCAGCTACTTGGAAGGCTGAGGTGGAAGGATCACTGGAGCCCAGCAGGTCAAGGCTGCGGTGGTCCTGAGTGTGCCACTGCACTTAAATGATCAGGACCAGAGAGGCTGTGAGATGAAACAGCAGTCCCATCATTTCACCTTGAGCTAAATAGTTCTGTCTCAAAGTCACTTTCTACAGGAGTTCTAGATTAACTGACTCCAAGATGCCATAGAACGCCATATGCTGAACACCAAAACTCATATCCTATAGTTCAACAACACATAGCCAATCACAAACCAATGTTATCTCTGTAAACCAGTGACAATTCCTCTCCAACAATATTGTGTCAGCTCACTCCCTGATCCCTTTCGCCTATAACAAAGGCTGACAGAGCATTCCCTAGGAAGCTTGGAAGTATCCCAGGCAGCGGTCCTCACTTTGGCTCAAGTAAACTCTTGAAATTATATTTTGTGCATGAGCCTCTTCTTTTTAGGTTGACATAGGAATTCATCTATTTGATTAAAGGTTTCAAATTTACCAAAATAAAATTGTCAATTGTATTCATTTACTATTTTTTAATCTCTTGTGTATCTCTGGTTGTGTCTCACTTTCATTTCAAGTGTTTACTTATGCCTTCTGTCTCAGTCCAGCTAAAGCAATGTCTCATTTATTAGTCTTCAATGACCTAACTTTTTTTCCTCTATTTTTATTTTGTATTACTGTTTCCCTTTTCTGATTTCTGTTACTTTATTTCTTCTTGTTTATTGGGATGTATTGTATTTTTCTTTTTCTAATTCGTGAAGTTGAACACTCATAAAAGAACAACAATATGATTAATTTCAAAAATCATCAAGAGTTGCTTTGGTTGAAATCTTTATATCTAGACCAAATCTATTCAGTACAGTCACTACTGTGTCTTTGTAGATAACCAAAATTCTCCGTTGTTTATGTTACTGTAAACTATAAAAACAATAAATTAAAATTTCAAGACCCTGTACATTTATTATGCCTAGGGGGAAATGAAGCTCTGGAGACTGTGTAACATAGCAAGTTTGCAATATTTGCTTCTTAGATTATAGATTTAACTTTAGTCCTAATTGTTCTTGTTCTATAAATGACTAGGAGAAACCAGAGATTAGAACTCCATCCCTTCTGATCACTGACACTTATTGCAGATTAACTGACTCCTTATTGTCCTGTATTTGATTCAGACCAGATGGACAAAAGACCCCATGACTGTTCCATTTTCAGTAAGGAATGTTAAATATACCATCTCCCTCTCCATCCCAAAAAGACCACCTCTACAACTTAGATTGTTGTAATTATACATTGTCTTATATAGAAAGATGGTGAAATTCTGTTAAGCTTCCCTATACATTTTCTATATATAGAATCCCAAACTTCTACACTTCGGAACTCACTTCCATTCTTTGCAATCTGTGCTTCCTAGATAGCCATTATCAAACTCTGTGCTTGAATTAACTCTCCTTAAACTAGATTCTGACCCTTTTGTTTATTTTAAGTTGACATTTTGGCAACTTAGTTGGGACCCAAAATAAGCCTCCAGTGATCCCCACCATTTAGCCAGCAATCAGAGCCTTGGAACCAGTACAAACAACTTTCATTCACTAAATCTTTCTGGAGCCGGAAGGGGTCTCTGGCAAGGCTCATTTCAGGTCTTAAATCTCCCTGATTTTGGTTGAGATTCAGACTATATTCAAGTGGCCCAATTCTACACTTGACAAAGCTGGAATTAAAGTTCTGTTTTTTGTTTGTTTTTAAACTGGAGTCTCACCCTTGTTGCCCAGGCTGGAGTACAGAGGCCACTGCAGTGGCCAGGCAGCCTCGACCTGCTGGGCTTACACAATCCTTCCTCCTCAGCCTTCCAAGTAGCTGGAACTACAGACACACGCCACCACGTCAAGCTAGTTTTTTGATTTATTGTAGAGACGAGGTCTCATCAGGTTGCCCAGGCTGGTCTCGAAGCCTCAGGCTCAGGCATTCCTTTCCCCTGGGCCTCCCAAAGTGCTAGGATTACAGGTTTAGCCACCACGCCCAGCCTAAAGTTCTGTTTTAAGGTAGGTGTCACACTAGAGATTTTGGTGTTCACAGAGTGTGATTTTCACTTTTCTATATGGTTAAGTACATAAACCTTTTCTCTTTGTTTGAACTTTGGTCAGAGAAAGAGAGTACTTCTCTTTCTGAAAAGAGAACATGAATATTTCATGGCTTAAGCAAAATTTGTAACAAAAAAAATAGCTAAATTCTGAAGGTTGATTCGCTTAGCATATTTAATAAGTCTCCTTCTCAATAACCAAAAACCAGTGAAAAGCTTTCTATAAAGACAAAGATAAGTCCCAAAGATAAAGGACACTGGTCTTCCCAGTTAAAATGTACCTTAGGTAACTAATTTGAGTTCATCAGTCGTCATGTACAACAGTACCAGGAAAAATCTCCAAAGAAGAACATACAGGGAATTTTGCTTAACTCAATGGGCACATGTAAAGGGCTGATCTTTTAGTGCCTTAAGTGCCTGGGTTTCCTGGGTTTCACTGAGACACATAAAAGGGGAGAAATGGCTCATGGATGACATCTCAAGAAGTAACTTCCATGAAGAATCATACCAGGTGCAAACATCTTTACCTCTCTGTCTTCAGTCACTTAAAAAGAGAACCCAAATTATGAGCAATTGTTGATCTAAAACCAAGTCTTTCTCCTTAAGGAAGGTGCCACCTTTAAAAACTCTAGCTGGATTCATCTATAATACTTATGACACCACTTTCTGTCAATATCTAGGAAAAAAATGATCTTATTTAACCTGTGAAGGTTCCAAGCTACAAGGGCCAAAATGGGGTACCTTTGAAATGCCTACATTAATGTATTGATGTGCACAATTAGAAGAATCCAGCTCCAAAGTGAAACAAAATAATTGGGACAGTTATTTCTTTTTTTTTTTTTTGAGTTGAAGTCTCACTCTGTCGCCCAGACTGGAGTGCAGTGGCCGCTCCCAGTCACCGCAGCCTCGACCTGCTGGGCCCCGGAGATCCTTCCACCTCATTCTTCCAAGTAGCCGGAATTACAGGCATGCGCTACCACGCCCGGCTGATTTTTTGATTTATTGTAGAGATGAGGTCTCGCTGCCCAGGCGGGAGGACAGTTATTTCTAATAGTACTTAGAATTATCTAAAGGAGGCAGTAACAAAGTTCTTTTCCTACAGGAAGAAAGTAAAAATCTCTGTAAAACCATTTATGAATTACTGTAAAAAAAGAACTGGTGAAACTTCTTTGCTTCCTTCTTCTGCTTCCCTATTTTTTTGTCCACCCTACTCTGAACTCTCTTGCCCAGACATGCCGTCTTTTCCTCCTTTTGCCTTTCTCCCACTCCCGCCTTTTAGCTCCATTTTGTGAACAGCAGGTATCTGATAGTGAAGAACATGTATTAGTTTATCAGCTGTGGTCAAAAGTAGAGCTGAAAGATGTCATTTAGGAGCTTCCTGATCCTCAGCAGACACTTACTGGCTTTGCCAGGAAATTTGAACTGAGTATTTGAGCTTCTGACCCTGATTTTTTCTGAATTGTATCAACCAGTTTGCATATCAGTATCAGCAGACAAACTAAAGATTGAATAGCTAAGGCAAACTGGAGCAAAACCTTGGAGGACTTTCATGAATTTTCAGAAGATTGCAGACATGTCCATGAGGTTGCAAAGGTTTTGTTCTAAGTATGCCCTTTAGTCTTCCAAAGAGTGGTTAACTGAAACAAAATCAAGAATATTGACAAAATTCAAATTAGTGCATAATTATATATTTTGAGAGATTTTTAAAAATTGTAAACAATATTCAAGATTATCTGAGAAGAGGCATGTTAATCGACAAAATGATACATTCCTCAATTTCAGTTTCTTAAACAGATTAGGTGAAGAATTAACACTAACGTTAAAAAGGCAATGCCCTCATTGGGTTACTTCTCAAACTCATGATTTCATTAATCTTGCTGATCAGTTATCTTGTGCCATAACTAAAGAAGAAAGAGAGAGAAGAAGAAGAAGAAGGAGAAGGAGGAGGAGGAGGAGGAGGAGGAGGAGAAGGAAAAGAAGGAGAAATGACAAGCAAAAGAATAAGGCTAATAAGATTATGAATTTGCAACTAAAACAAATATCCATTCTAGAACTCCAAAATATCCCAATAAGCCTCAGAATAGACCTCATCCTCTGCAAAACAAACAACCTGGTTACTTTAAGAAAAAGTGCCAGAAAGTAAAACAGAGGGAAAAACAAGCAAAATAAGAGAAAGAAAGAATACAGGTCTCTGAGCATTGTAAAAGAACTTTTCCTTTCCTCCTTACTCATACTCTGGGAGAAGTAGAAATTATTTTAAATAAAGAAAAAAGCAAAATCTTTTGTTGGCACTGGAGCTAGGTTATCAGTAATAAATCCCACCTTATTACAAGGCCTCATTCCTTATAGAAAACAAATGATTCAAGTGGCGAATGTCACTTATACTCTGTATGAACCCATAAATCTCAACTTGTACCTTTTCAACTTAGTCCTTTACAGAGGTCTCATGTTTTTCTCTTAGTTCTCTCAGGCCTCATCCATTTGATAGGAAGAGACTTCTTAAAACTATATATGAGTCTCTTTTCCTCAAAGGCAATAAATGTGCTTAGAATACGAAGACCAAATTGAATTACTAGTTACAATGCGTTTTTGGAGGTCTAATTCTCTTAATGCACAAATTGCTATTCATGTTGCCACAGAGGACACAGAATTATTGAATGATGAAGAATTACAAAAACTGCTAAAGCCAGCAACTGATCAACTGTGGTAAAAGTCTTCCACTGCTACTGGGAAAATTTTTCAGCTGCCCCAATCAAAATTCAAACAGACCCATCAAAACATCTTCCAAACCATAAACAATGCCCTTTAAAATAAGCAGCTTTGGAAGGAATAAGACCTAAAGTTGTAGACTCTATAAAAAGAGATCTGACTCTTTCTTACTACAGGCCCATGTAATACTCCAATCCTTCCTCTGAGAAAGTCAAATGATAGAGAATGGAGGCTTGTACAGGATCCCTCGCCATCAAGTAGTGCCAAACCCCCAGTATTCCTGTGGATAGAGACAGTCAATTTATCTCCACCTTTACTTGAGAAGACAGACAATACGCATCAATAGACATGCCTCAGGAATACACTGAGAGCCCAACTTACTTTTCACAAAGACTAAAAACAGATCTCTCAGATATCAGCTTCCTTAAGAAATCCATTTCAATTCAACTTGTAGATGATTTGCTTTTCTCCTCAGAGGATAGGCAAACCTCTATGGAAGATGACATTCACTTGTTACAGCAAATATCCCTTAAACGTGTACAAAGTCTCAAAAGAAAAACTAGTAAGAGATTTGGGACATCTAATATCAAAAGATCTTTTTTATCCACTCATGTAGGACAAAAGGAATATTGGCCTTCCCTACCTCCAAAACTAAGAAACTAAGAGCAATTGTAGATTGCTTGCAAATTGGATTCCAAATTTTTCTTTTACCACTTTTCATTTAAAGTCTTTTCTTTAAAAATTCAACCTTTATATGCTTAAAACAAGATAAACCAGACCCTCTGGAACGAACTGGGGAAAATCAGATAACATTGGAGGAAATTTGAATTTTATAGATGCCCCAACTTTGGGACATCCAAATTACAGTTGTTTGTTCACGAAAATCTGAGAAACACCTTAAGCATTCTGACACAAAAACATGGGACCTAAATAGACCTGTAGGACACCATAGTCAGCAACTAGACTTTGTAGCTAAAGGATTGTCACATTGCATGAGGGCAATAATCACTTCTGTTAGTAGGAGTAATCAAAGAAATAGTGATGAGATCTCCCTTCAGTGTCTTTACTCCATACTCTGTGGAAACATCTGTAAATTCATACAGCATTCATTATTCCAACAGAAGATTAGCTTCTTATGAAGTTCTCTCCATACTTCACATTACAATCTCTTGGTCCAAAACTCTAAATGCCACTATTCTTCTGCCTCTGCCTTGGGATGAGATACCGCATGATTGCATTATCTTAACCTAATAGCTTCTCTCCTAGAACAGACCTGCAATAAAATCCCCTCACTAACACTGATGTTTGGTTTACAGAAGGATCTCACTTAAAAGATGAATCTGACACTTATTATGCAGGTTATGCTATAGTATCTTTAACTCAAGAAATAGGAAGTGCTTATTTTCCAGAAACTCAGCCCAACAAGCAGAATTGATAGCATTCATTAGAGTCTGTAAATGGGTAAAAGGAATAATTGCTAATATTCACGCAGACAGCAGGTATGCTTTGATAACAGCTCGTGATATTGGAATGCTGTATAAACAAAGAGCATCTTTTGCCTCTTCCAGTGAGTCCATAGAAAATCAGTAACTTATTTCACAATTGCTAGAAGTCATATTATTACCAAAATCATTGGCCATTATTACAATTCCAAGTTATTGCAAGTCATATATTGCAGAAAGAAAGAAGAGAAAGAAAAGAAAACAGCTAGCTGATAAGATAGTAAAAATAACTGCTTTATGTGCATCTAAATAAGTAATTTATACTAACTTTCAAAGAATGGGATTTCACATAAAATAGCTCAACTCAGAGCTCTAAAATCCAAAATAGAAAATTGGAAGACAAAAGGGGAGCATACTCTCCTAGAAATTAAGTAAAATGTGGGCCAAACAGCTTGCCTATACTTCCTGCTGAATTATAGTCGTTTTTAACCTACGTATATGATTTTATTCATTTGAGCCCTGATAAAATGGTTGCTTGAAGAAAACAAATATTTTTGGAAACCTCCTCCAACTATAGTTTATAAGGTGTACAATCACTGCCCTATTTGCCCAAGATATAATCCAGGGAAAACTTTACACAGTTCCTAAGGACATTTTGTTTTACCTGAACTCTCCTTTTGAGGCATTAGATTTTATTCTGCTGTCTCCATCACAAGGATATAAGTATGTTCCAGCAATGATTTGAATGTTTTCTCACTGGGTAGAAACATTTCCATACAGGAGAGTGACTGTCTTAGAAGTTAGTAAAACTTTTAGAAAAGATTGTTCTGGCTCGTGGAGTTCCTTTAGAACGCCACAGTGACAGAGGTACTCATTTTACCAAAGAGAAATTTCAGTCAATGTCCAACAGGGCCATTGTACATATCATCCTCAACCACCTGGATTGTTGGGACACACAAATGGAATAATTAAGACTCAATTGGCAAAAATAACAGAAGTGTTTAGATACCACAAGACCAAGGGCATTTCCCTTGTTTTTGCTTAACCTAAGATCAACCCCTTTAGGAAAACATCAATTTTCTCCATTTGAAATAACTGATAGACACCTACAAATCTGTCCCCAGGAAATTGTAGCTACTTAATTGCAAGGGAAGACGTCTTCATTTATTGTTCTAAAATTATAAAACATTTAACTAAAAATTATAATCCAATGAAAAATTCTTATCTTAGTGGGTTTCCAGGAAACAAAGAATTGAAGACCTATGATCTTCAACCTGGAGATTTTGTTTATTGACAACAACATCTTTTAAAAGACTCTCCAACCACAGTGGAAGAACCCTTATCAAGTGCTTCTTACTAACTACAGTTAAATTAGAAGAAATAGACTAGCTAAGAGCTGAAATGAACATATTACTGTAGTAGGTATAACTGTAAATTGAAAACATAAAGACATAAATTCAGGTCAGAACTATGAACAAAATTTGAGACAAGTGGTATTTTAACATAGCATTATTTGCAAAACTGTCTTAAATAAAAAGCTTGTTTACAAATAGAGTTAGATAATAGACTTAAATAGCCATAGCCTCAACTCACACTTCTCAAACAATGAAAACACACAATGTGAACAAGGAAAACAGAACAGAATATTTTAAACAAGGACTGTCCTGAAATATTTGAGACACATGGCCCTAGACATCTGCTTTCAATGGTTGACAGGTGTGCACAGTCCCACAGCAGAATCTGTTTTATTTCTGAACCTGTAAGAAGTGCTTCACATTTTATTTCTTGGAAATCATACTTCGCTTTTCTTTCCAGGATCCTGATGACTTTGCAGTGGAGCACACATTTCCTCTTTTAACTTAAGAAAGTCTGTGTTCTCTGTGTTAAAATGTAGCCACTCCATACACATGGAAGATTCTCCATCACAACTACTCCCTAGGATCAACCTCCCCCTTGCACTTCTGTCTCAGGAAACATGACCAGGACAATGACAGTTTACAGACTGTCGTGGTAGTCACCAACATAGGCACAGGTCTTTCTGGAAGAGGGCGAGCAGAATGACTGAACTCATAAACTTCAGAAATGGTGGCATCTTTGAAGTTGAAATAAAACCTTCTGGAAATAAAATTTTTCTAAAGGCGGAACCATCCACTTTCAGTTAACATAAAGAAGCAAAGCCTTTGAATATGAACAAGCAACTGATGAGGCAGAACTTTCTACTGGTGCCAGATGAAATCAAAATCAGTTTGTCAACCACAACAACAAGAAAAAGCAGAAACAAATCTCTAAGTTAAACAAGTTTTATTTGAGAATAATATATAAAAGAGAGGATTGCAATGTGAGACATACATACAGACCAGTGTGGTCTCTGGAACAAATGAAAAAGTTTTACTGGGGAAGAGTTAGCCAGTAGTTTTGAAAGACAACTGGCTTGTTGGTGCTGGCAGCATTCACAAGAGCTGGCAGGCTGTGGTTGGCCAGCATCAGTAGTTGCTAGGTAAGACTTGTAATCTTGGCATTTTGGTGAGAGTCTCCTAGTTTTGATTTCGGTTTGCGAGAGTTTTTGAAACAGGCAAGTGTTCCTGTACAAGCGACTAGCTGTGCTTGTGGGACTCGTGCAGTAAGATGCAATTTGGAAAAATTTCTTGTGATAGTTCCTGTTATCAGGCAAATCATGGATGACAGACATCCCTCCATAGCCTTCCAAGTTCCATTTGCCAGGGTGACTCTTCCCCCCACTGTATTAACTGTTAATACTAACTGTTAATATCATGTCTGTTCTTGAGATGCATCCTGATTGTATCTCTCACAATGCCAGTGTAATGGCCATTTTTGCTCTAGTAGAAATTAATGGCAAAGGAAAGAACTATTTCTTTGGTTAATGTTCTAATGTGATGAGGTTTCTCTGAACTGCTTTTGCTCCGGTAACCTTTTCAGCTGGTTAAAAGGTTTTTTGTGTGACCAATACTATGCACACCTTATGCATTATGTATAGTAACAAGGGCATGAAACCCTGAGAAGGTATACAGAAGGGGCTCTCCAAATGAGTTCAACTGTATTCATGTCTGTAGTGTTTTCAAGTCTTACCATTATCTCCTGGGAAGGCCCAAAGAAGAGATAAAATAAACAGTTGCCTCTGCTAAGTGATGTGACAAGTCTCCCCATCTCCTCCCAAGCCAGGCCAGATATTCACAAAGTCTCCACTATCTGCCTTTCTTCGTGTTATGGTACCTGATAGCACTTACTTTTAAATGAGCTCTTTGAGCTAAGTTGTGATATGTCTATTAGCATATGAGTAATGCACTTATCATACTGAAGGTGGGAGCTTGAGAGCAAAGATTGCCCTTTTGGAGACCAGAACCCAAGATACAGTGTTTGGAAATGCAGGGGACTGGGTGGGCAGATAGCAGGCAGAGGCTGGCAGAATGAGGCCACCAGAGGGCAGCATTGAAATCACAGTCTTTAGGGTCAAGTGCAGTGCGAGATAAAGCTTTCCCTCAATCATCAGAGATAAGTCTTTAAAATTTTCTATCCTTAGGAGTGGCGAGGTACTGATTTCAACTGATCCTACATTAGAAGTAGGCTGTAATTGTTTTAAATATTTATTTCTTCCTTGACAAACTTAAAAAAGAGGATGTAGGTAGCCTATATAAATCCATACATACCGTAAGAAAATTTACAATTAAGTTAGTGAGGAAATCACGTAAGAGAAAGCAGTAAAAAGAGAGCACGTAATAAAAGCAGTAGCAAAGATAATACCCATATCCTGCATTGCCATCTTTTATGTTTTTTAGAAGTATATCAGAAATTAGTTCTGGGTATTTTGATTTCTCGCAGTATAGCTATTGTAAAGTAAAGAAAGATAGTGGTTCAGGTTTACTGCAAAGCCATAGCATTAGCTGATATGAGAGGCAGTGGGACTGAGGTCTTTTTATGAAGCTGAGAAGTCTGAAGAGAAAATGGACCTGAAGACCTCATTCCACAGAAGGGGACTAAGGGGCTACTTATGAACAGAGCCACAACTTCCTTAAGAAACAATTTAGGTTTACTATGACAAGATGCTGAAGGGATCATCCAGTCCTAAAATTTTGGCTCATAACTTGGCTAATGTTCTGCTGTGATGAGGTTTCTCTAAACTGATTTTGCCCCAGTAACATTTTCAGCTGGCTAACCTTTTTGTGACCAATACTATGCACACCTAATGGATATGTATAGTAACAAGGGCATGCTTTCTTTTTTTTCTTTTGAGTGTCTCATTCTGTTGCCCTTTCTGGAGTGCAATGACACTTTCATGGCCCCCACAG
Source organism: Carlito syrichta (assembly GCF_000164805.1). Classification (NCBI taxonomy): domain Eukaryota; kingdom Metazoa; phylum Chordata; class Mammalia; order Primates; family Tarsiidae; genus Carlito; species Carlito syrichta. The sequence continues at coordinate 219,641 of NW_007184018.1, forward strand.
CCTCGACCTACTGGGCTCAGGCGATCCTTCCACCTCAGCCTTTCAAGTAGCTGGAACTATAGGCATGCACTACCACGCCCAGCTTTTTTTTTTTTTTTTTAAATTGTAGAGACAAGGTCTCACCAAGTTGCCCAGACTGGTCTCAAAGCCCTGGGCTCCGGCAGTCCTCTCACGCTGGCCTCCCAAAGTGCTGGGATTACAGGCTTGAGCCTCCACGCCGCGCCAAAACTGTGCTTTCAAGAGCAATTAAACTCTATATTCAAATAAAGTTTTATGTGAATGCTTGATAGTCATCAAACCAATAAGACAGCTGTCCTCATTGAGGCAAAGGTGGGTGCCCACAGCCACAGGCCTCCAATCTTTTATGGACGATCTTCTGGAAGCATTCCAAGGCACCTTGATGGCTGGTCCTATATAAATAACCTTACAGTCAGCCTATCAACAGTTTCCAGAAAACTGTTTCTTTCGATGTTAACAAAAACGACCGGAAATCTTTAAAATCAGGAATCATCGAACATTCACCTTGTAAAAAAATCAATAAAGCTCTCATAGAATATTTAATACTAAGCAATAAAATTTCCTAGTGCACTCATCAAGATGAAATGGTTGCAAAGTGTATGTCTGGGCAACTGAATGATATCAATTGCCATATAAGTTTGTTAACGTGAAGGCAATAAAATGCTGGTGGAAGTCTAACAAAACTGATGTCATTTAACATTATCAACCGACTCCGAAAGCCTGATTAATTGTGTAAAACCCACACCTTTTATTTATAAGAATGCTTTTTCTGTTGTCCTCCGTGAATGATGAAGTCATCCAAAGAGCTTTGAGTTTTTTCTATTATTTTGATTTTGAAACATTAAAGGTTTCAAAGTGTAAATGTTCAAAAGTTTGAATTCTTTTTTAAAACAATTTTAAAATTAAAACGTATTTCAGAGCCCATTACTCTTTGACCTCACTGAAAGCAGTTTCCTTATCCTTCGAGAGATAGCGCCTACCAAATTTGAACTTCCAATGACATAAAAAACAGATTCTGAATAAGAGTCAGAAACAACAGGATTTAATTTGAACTTCTGCAGCTAATTTTAGCATAGAAGCATGTCCGGAAGTGCAAATATTAAGGTGAAGGTAACAAGACTACTATCTTATATCAACCTTAATATATTCGTATATCTTTGTAAAATTAAAAGGGAGTAGTCATGCTCAAATCCTAGATGTTCCTGAATAAGACGTTTTCAGATTTAACTAAGAAGGAAGCTGGCATCATTGGAAAGGAAATGCTTCATATAATATCACCTCAAGGAATAAAGAGGTGATCTTTCTGAAGATAGGGTAAGCTATGTATTGGATCCACCAGGTATAAACATGCCCATGCTTTCATAAAATTAGTCATATACAAAGAAATGCACAAGAACAAAAACTACATTTCTAATCTGGCCTTCAATGCGGTTTCAGGGGTAGGAACTCTTTTTTTTTTTTTTTTAACTTGATTCAACAATACAATCTAAGAAAATTATTCACAAAGTAGCCTGGAGAAGTATGAATGACTACGGTCAGCTTATTTCTACAAAGATGTTTTGATGAGCAGACTGTACACTATTGTTCTGTCAGATGGGAGTGGGTGCGTGCACACATGTATGGGCCGATAGGTGCAGAAAAGCAGAGGAATGTGGAAGACCAGCATCCCCCGTTCACATCACTCTGTCTCCACCTTCCGGTAACTTTCCCATCTCTCTTTGTGATGGACTGGGGTCCTGACTAAGACATCCTACATTGTCCTTACTTTATTTGGCATAGGATCTTTTGGGGCTGGGGCCTGGGAGGCAGCAGCATGTGGACCATGATGCATGGCCACTGAGAATACTTTTGGGGGCAATGAACAAGAGAAAGTCCTCGGCTGAGAAAGACTTGAATACAAGTGCAAGCTGAATGAGACAACCCTGTGATAGGAGATGAGCTAGGAGCCTTGAGGACAAAGGTTTGCAAGCCTGAGAAGCAGCAAACCTTCTCTGCCTGAAAAACGACAGAGTGGCATTACACGCCACTCTCCAAGAGAACAAAATGCATCTGGAAGAGAGAAGACACATTTTAAAATAAAAATAACATGAATATTTTCAGAGACATATGAAAGGCCACAATATCTACAAAATAAGAACAGAAGGCTACAAAAAAATTAAATTAAAATAAGCATAGGCACTAAAATCTGGCTAATTATTGTGGTATTTAATCAAGAACAACCTACCAGAAAGGAAGATATATTACATTTTTCCTTCAGCCTTGCACAAAGAGCAACTGGATCGAATATTTGTCCCTGGTTTTAGATCTTTAAAAAGGAAAGAAACTTTAAACAAAGTTGTGGCTCTGGAGAGGAGCGTGGTGAACCACAGAGCAAGTCGTTAGGCTGAAGAAAGACGCATAGCAGAGGCTGTATCAGTTTCAGGCCTCTGCTGAGGGGATAACACCTCTACCCTGCTGTGAAATCACGGCCATCAGTGAAGGCCACTGGGGCTCTGGCTTGTGTGCCCACCCTCCCAGCTTTCCACAGCACCTTCACCTCATATCCTGCCTAACCTGGAGTTTGCTCTTTTCCCCAGGGACACACCCTTCGAGAAAAGGAGCATTCATGGCTGCTGAAGAAACAAAGTGTATTACCTATCCTGAAAATTGTGTCTGTCCTCCATCAATAAATGTACAAATTTTTAAACATTGAAGAGGCATTGGAATGAAAATGAAAGCACACGAGAAAAACCCTTCCATAAACAATGAGAATGTTAGGTCCTAGAGAAATAGGAAGAAATGGAGAAAGAAGGAAAAGAAGGGAACATGTGAAAAATAAAAAATTAGTGTTGTCAGAGAGTTTGAAGCCATGAATCTGTTTATGCTGTTCTAAAAGAACAGCCTGCTATAAAATAAAACAAAGGCAGAGTTCTTGAAAATTAAAAATTGACACACAGAGAGAGAAAGATACAGACAGACACAGAGGCACAGACACAGATAGACAAAGAGAGATAGAAGGAGATATGTTGATATAAAAACTGAATAATATTGTATGACTAAAATGCTAATTATTCACCTAGGAGATATATACACTTTGAGAAATCTCAAAGCTGGAATCTGTAGTTCCAGCTACTGGGAAGGCTGAGGCGGAAGGATCACCGGAGCCCAGCAGGTCGAGGCTGCGGGGCCACTGCACTCCAGTCTGGGAGACAGAGTGAGATTTCAACTCAAAAAAAAAGAAAATATACTTAAACCAAAATTAAGATGAAAGTTGAAAAGACAAGAAAGACCAAAAATATATTAGGTGAATAATTTTTTAAAACATACAAATAAGTGATGGTTAAATAAAAGATGCTATTGCTTACTCAGGTCACAAGTTTAATTTGTTTGCTATAAGATATAACCATAGCCAGAATTCCAGCACTATTTACATAAAGTGTGAAATATTATTTTTTAAGTGTGTGTGTGTATGTGTGTGTGTGTGTGTGTGTGTGAAAATTAGGCAAAAATAGCCAAAATGTATTTTATGAAGAAATAGAATGAAGGCAATCAAACCACATTAAATAACTATAGTAATGATAATAATTCTGAGTTGGAACAAGAATTGACTAAATAATCAATAAAACAGACTGAAGCCCAGAAAGCATTTCCATATATATGAACAAGTAATACATTATAATATCAGCATTCCAACAAATCATTGTGGAATGTTATAAAAGTGTTTTTAGTTTGGAAAAATAATACATCTTGATTCCTGCCTCAAGCCATGATTAAAAAAAATCTCTAAATACATTAAATAGCTACATGTAAATTAACAAAACTCTTGCAAAATATTGGAGGAAATGTGTATAGTCATAGAGTGGACATGCTGTTTCCAAGTTATAAAACCTTAAAGAAAATGAGATTTGATTAAGTTAAAATTTAAAGGTTTTGTAAAGTAACGTTAATATTTTCAGAGACATATGAAAGGCTACAATATCCACAAAATAAGAAGAGAAGGCTATAAAAAAATTAAATTAAAATAAGCATAGGCACTAAAATCTGGCTAATTAATGTGTTTAACATTAATTTCTTAATGTTAAAAATAACATTAAAAAGTTAAAAGGCAAGATAGTGGGAACTGAACATTTAGCAAAGAAAAGGATGGCAATCACAAAAAAAGAGTTCTTAAAAACATTAATAAATGAAATAAACATCATATAAAAATGTGAAAAGGCCATGACAGTATCATTGTTACCATGCAACATTAGCAAAAATTTACAAAATTTGATAATACATAGCGTTTCTGAGGTGCGTGGAAGAAACTCTCAAATACTTTATAAAACATCTGATGCATCAACTATTTGTGGCTTTAGTTGAATCTACCCCAAATTAAATGTTTCATGAATATTTATGGCAAAAATTTTCATGTAACTCTGCTGATTGTGTCCTTTGATGTACAGAAGCATTTTTTGTCTCGATGCAGTCCAATTAATCTGTTCTTCTTTTTGTTGTCTGTGCCCTTTGCACATGTTTGAACTGGGTATTTGTCCTTCTGGTTATGAATTCTAAGAGTTCTTTATAAATTCTAAACACTAGGCCCTTATCAGAGAAATGCTTTGGAGAAATGCTTTGCAAATATTTTCAAGCACTCTGTGAGTTATCTCTTCACACTCTTGAGTATAGCATCATTCAATACATAACAGTTTTAAATTTTGATGAAGTATATTTATCTATTCTTACTTTGGTTGCCTGTACTTTTGGTGTCATATCTAAAAAACAATTTTTAATCAAAGGTTACAAAGATTTATACCAGTGCTTCCTTCTAAAAGTTTTATAGTTTTACCTCTTCCATTCAGGACTTTGTTTACCCTTTGGGGTGAGGTAGGGGATGCAACTTCATTCTTTTGCATATGGATATCCTGTCACCCAAACAACATTTGTTGAAAATACAATTTTTTTCCCTAAAGAATGACCTTGGCATTCTTGTCAAAAATCAATTAACCATAAATGTGAAAGTCTATTTTTAGACTATCAATTATATTCCATTAAGCTGTATACCTGTCTTTATGCTAGTACCACATTATTTTGATTACTGTACCTTTGTAGTAGATTTTGAAATTGCAAAGTGTCAATGCTTAAGTTTTTCTCTTCTTTTTCAAGAATATTTTGGCTGTAGCAGGTCTCTTAAGTATTGATATGAATCTTAGGATCAACTACTACAAAAAATTTGCTCTGCAATTCTGAAAAAATCGCATTAAATTTGTGATCAAGGAAATCACTTTGGAGAGTAATGACCTTTTAACAATATTAAATCTTTTTATTGATTTTGTTCTTCATTTTTTCAGCAATGATATAATTATTTTTGTATATTCATCTTATGTCCTATAACTTTGCTAAATTTTTTATTAGCTCCAATTCTTTGGTTGATTATATAGATTACGTCATCTGCAAGTAAAGATAGCTTAACTTCTTCTGTTCTAGTTTGGATATATTTACTTTATTTTCTTGCCTAATTGTCATAGCTATAAGCTGTCATAAATGTTGAAGATGAGTAGTGAAAGCATACGCTTGTCTTGTTGATCTTAGGGCAAAGCATTCAGTCTTTCACTATTAAGTATGATGTCTGTATCTTATAAATGTTCTTAATTAGACTGAAGAGGTTTCCTTTATCCCTAATTTGTTGGGTGTTTCTATTGCGAAATGGTGTTCTATTTTGTTTAATGCTTTCCCTGAATAAATAAAGATAATCAGGCTCCTCCCCACCTTTATTTTATTAACATGTTATTGCATGGATTGATTTATACATATAATAAACCACCTTTTCACTCCTAGGGTAAATCCCACCTGGTTATCAGGTGTAAACCTTTTTTATATGCTGCAAGGTTTGCTTTTCTAGTATTTTGTTGAAGACCTTTATCTATATTCATAGAGGATACTGACCTGTAGTTTTCTTTTTTTTTTTTTTTTTTTTTTTGAGTTGGAGTCTCACTCTGTCGCCCAGGCTGGAGTGCAGTGGCCGCTCCCGGCCACCGCAGCCTCGACCTGCTGGGCTCCGGCGATCCTTCCGCCTCAGCCTTCCGAGTAGTCGGAACTACAAGGCGCACGCTTCCACGCCCAGCTGATTTTTTCGATTTATTGTAGAGATGAGGTCTCGCTGCCCAGGCGGGTCTCGAACCCGCGGGCTCAGGCAATCCACTCACCTCAGCCTCCCAAAGGTGTGGGATTACAGGCTGAGCCACCGAGCCCGGCTGTAGTTTTCTACTGATTATCTTTGTCCTTAGTATAAGCTAATACTAATATTATAGTATGATTAGAAATTGTCCTATTCACTTTTATTTTTTAGAAGAGTTTGCTAAGAACTGTTCATTCTTCTTTTTTATGTTTGTAGAATTCTTCAGTGACGTCATTTTGGTTCTGGGTTTTACTTTATGGAAAGTTGTTTTTATTTTTTTTTTATTTTTATTTTTTTGAGTTGGAATTTCACTTTTATTGCCCAGGCTGGAGTGCAGTGGCACGCACATGGCCACTGCAGCCTTGACCTGCTGGGCTTAGGCGATGCTTCAGCCTTAGCCTTCCAAATAGCTGGAACTACTGATGCGTGCCACCACACCTGGCTAGTTTTTGTGATTTATTGTAGAGACAAAGTCTCACCAAGCTGCCTAGGCTGGTCTCAAATACCACCGGGTTCAGGTAATCCTCTCGTATCAGCCTCCCAAAGTGCTGGGATTACAGACTGAGCCACCACACCCAGCCTGTTTTTATTAAGTCTCTTTGTTTGATATATGTCTACTCAGACTTTATCTTTCTAATTGAGTAAGCTTAAGTATTTTATGACATTCTAGGAATTTGTCCATTTCATTGAGATTACCTAATTTATTGGCATACAATATAGTAAAAGAAATAGCATTTTCCAGTAATCCTTTGTCTTTCTGTAGGTCAGTATTAATGTTCCCTCTTTCATTTCTGAGTTTTTGTAATTTTAGTCCTTTCTTTTTTTTTTTTTTTTTCCTTGCATTTGTCCACTCTTATTTTTTCTAGTTTCTTTAAGTGGAAGTTAGCTGCTGCTTTGAGATTTTTCTTTTATTTTAATGTATATTTACTGTTATAAATTTTTCTCTTTTTTGGATCTCATAGTTTTTGTATTATATATTAGGATCTCATTTTAATTTATCTCAAAGTATTTTCTAATTTTCCTTGTGATTTTTTTAGATCATTATTTTCTAGTGTGTTATTTAAATTCCACGTATTTATGAATATCTGAATTTTCCTTCTGTTATTGATTTCTAATTTCATTCCACTGTGGTCAAAAAATGTACTTTTATATAATTTAAATCTTTCTAAATGTATCAAGATTTGTGGCTTTATCTATGGTCTATCCTGGTGAATATTCTATGTGTGCTTGAAAAGAATGTGTGCTTTGCAGTTGTTGGGTGGGTTATTTTATAGATGTCTGTTAGATCTATTGGATTACAGAATTGTTAAAATCTTCCATTTCTTGTCAGTTTTGCTTTATGTATTTTGAGACTCTGTTATTATGCATATATATTTATAATTATTATATATCCTTGGAGAATTGACCTGTATATTATTATGAAATGTCTTTTGCCTCTAGTAACAATATATGTCTATTTTGTCTAATATTAATATGACACTTCAACTCTCCTTTGGTAATCATTTGCAGTGTACATGACTTTCTATCATATTAGCTTTAACTTAGTTGTATTTTTGAATCTCATGTGTGTCTCCTATATGTATATACTTGGATAGATATAGCATATATTTATATCATGTTTTTTCATCTGTTCTTTGAATCTCTGACTTTTAATTGAAGAGTTTAATCCATTTCCATTCAATGAAAATGCTGATAAGGTAGGATTTACATCTGTAATTTTGCTATTTTGCAGTCTTCATTCCTTCATTACTCTCTTCTTTTGTGTAAATAGAAATTTTATAGTACCATTTAATTTCTCTTGTTAAGGCCAGGCATGGTGGCTCACACCTATAATTCCAACACTTTGGGAAGCCGAGGCGAGAGGATTGCCTGAGCCCATGGTTCAAGATCAGCCTGGGCAACTTGACGAGACCTCCAAAAAATTAGCCAGGCATAGTGGTGCATGCCTGTAGTTCCAGCTACTTGGAAGTCTGAGTCCAGTAAGTTGAAGCTGTGGTCGTCGTGAGCATGCTGCTGCACTCCAGCTTGGGCGAATGAGTGAGATTCCAACTCAAAAAATAATAATAATAATCTCTAGTCATTTATTTTGCTATATATTTTTGAGTATTTTCTTTATGTTTACTCTGGGGATTACCATTAATCTTTTAATTTACAATGATGTAGCTTGGATTGATTCCAATTATTTCAGTGATACTCTTGTTTATTTTTTTGTTTTTGTTTTTGTTTTTTTTTTTTTTTAGTTGGAGAATCACTCTGTTGCCCAGGCTGGAGTGCAGTGGCATAATCATGGCTCAGCACAGTCTGGACCTCCTAGGCTCAGGCAATCCTTCCATCTCAGCCGCCCAGTAGCTGGGACCTACAGACACATACCACCACACCCAGCTAATTTTTTGATTTTTTTTGTACAGATTTCACTATGTTGCCTAGACTGGTCTCAAGCAATCCTCCCGCCTCAGCCTTCCAAAGTGCTGGGATTATAGCAAGAGTCCCTGAGCCTCGCTGGATTGCAGCTGTTATTCTTATATGTTGGGCAGCATAGACACAATGTTGTATCTATGTTTTACATATAAAACATGTATTTGATATTACCTAAAGCGTGGCTTTGAATGGCTTGATGGCCTTGCGGGTGCCATTTCTAGGGAGAGAATGGACCCCTTCCACCACCTCCTCAGCTCTACATATTATTCTGTCGTCATTTCAGGAGGAGAAAGGAGGCATGTTTTGGCCATAACATTGAAGATAACCTTAGGAATACTAATTCAGTAATTCTTAGGAAAAGGAAGAAACATTTTCCAAGATTTGTGCAAAAGGAATTCTGTATAAGGATCTGGTGTCAGGAGTTTTCCAAATATGGTTTTCATCCTGTTACTTTTTTTTTTTTTTGAGTTGGAGTCTCACTCCATCGCCCAGGCTGGAGTGCAGTGGCACGCTCCTGGCCACCACAGCCACTGGGCTCTGGCAATCCTCCTGCCTCAGCCTTCCAAGTAGCAGGAACTACAGGTGTGCGTTACCACGCCCAGCTAATTTTTTGATTTTATTGAAGAGATGAGGTCTTGCCAATTTGCCCGGCCTGGTCTCGAACCCGCGGGCTCAGGCAGTCCACTCCCCTCAGCCTCCCAAAGTGCTGTGATTACAGGCTGAGCCACCGAGCCTGGCCCAATGATACTCTTTAAAAACTTTTTTTCCTGTACAGCTTTGTTCCCCCACCCCATTATTCCCTGTTTGCCACAAAATTTATCTCCTTACATTGTGTGTCAATCAACTTAGATTTATAATTTGCACATTAAGCAGTTGTCTTTTTAATTAGATAGGATATTTTTAAAGGAGCAACAAACTCAACTACATTTATACTTTCTTTGATATTTATAGCTGTCCCAGGCAGACCTAATCTAGATCAGCCAGTCTCCAGGTGAATGAACCGACCCAAGATCAGCCTTGCCCTGACCAACCAGAAGAACCACTCAGTTGACTCATAAACTCATGTAATCAGTGCTTATTGTTTTGACTCACTAAGTTTTGAAGTGATTTTCTTTGCAGCATTATTATGGCAGTAGATAAAAAATTGTTGTTTAATCAATTTTTTCTTTTTAATTTGTGATGTTACTTATCGTACTTCTCTTGCTATCTTCCATATCACCTTTCTTGTTCTTCCTATCTATCCATTTTCTCTTATTCCATCATAACTCTTTTGAATTTTTTTATATATTCTAATATTTTGCTGGCCAAGAAATGGGCATCAAATTCTCCACCACTTTCTTAGCACCAAAGTGATTACATTTTTTTCTTATTGATATGATGTCATATATTAATGATTTAATAAATTAAACACCTCATGCATTGTTGAGAAAAATGTACCTATTTACATGAAGGAATCTTGTAATTCAGTCTTCTAGAATTTTACCCGTAATTTTTACATCTACATTTATATGTGAAATTAGTCCTTAGTTTTCTATGTTCTCATTGTCAGATTTTTAGTTGAGCGTTTTGAATACTTTATAAAAAGAATCGGGTAGTTTCCCATAATTATCTATGCAATGGGGCATAATTTGCATATTAGAAGCATCCTTGGCCAGGTGCATTGACTCATGCCTGTAACCCAGCACTTAGGGGAACTGAGGCGGGAGGATTGTTTGAGCCCAGGAGTTTGAGACCAGCCTAGGAAACATGGTGAGACCTCATCTTTACAAAAAAAAAATTTTTTTAATTAACCAGGTGTGGTGGTGCTTGCCTGTGGTCCCAATTACTTGGGAGGCTGGGGTGGGGGGATAGTCTAAGCCCAGGAAGTAGAGGCTGTGGTGAACGGAAATTGTGTCATTCCACTCCAGCCTGGGAGATACAGTGAAACCTTGCCTCCAAAAAAAAAAAAATCCTGTTTCTTGAAAATTTCAAGTAACTGACTGGGATAACCATTGGGGTTATATGTATGTTATATGTAAAGTATCAACTCCCTTAGCAAGAACACACCTTATGATTGGATCTAATAAGGATACAAAAATGGCACTTTTGCAGTGATTCAGGCAAAAATACATAATTGAAATCTAAATGATAAGACAGAATTCAAAATCAAATTGAGGGGCAGTATACAAAATAAGTGACCATACACTTACAAAACGCCAATGTCATGAAATATCAAAAAAAAGTTAAGAACTTTTCTAAATTAAAGAGCACTAAAGTGACATGAAAACTAAGAGCCATACATAATTCCCACTTGGATCTTGGGTTGGGGAAATATTGCTCTAAAATATTCTTGGACAATTAACAAAGATTTTATGGCTGTAGATTAGATCATGGTATTATAGCCACTTAACTTACCTGATTTTCATAATTATGCTACAGTAATGTAAAAAGTATGCTCTTGTTTCTAGAAAATATTCTCTGAAGTATTTAGGGTTAAAGAGAAAAATGATCATGAGGAGAAACTCTTTTTTTACTTTTAGATAATGAAATTAATACCATTGTAATTATAACAACTCAATTGGAATTGACAAAATATTTTTTCTAGACACAATAGTAATTCACTAAATATAAATGTTTACTATAATTTTTAAAATTCATTAATACAATTTTAGATGATTTCACACATTGTTTGTATAAGAATTTATAATCTTTGGATTTTTCTACTAGAATTTTGGTAGTTAGAGCTATAACCTTTTTAAGTAGTAACACCTAAGATTGGATTCTGCATCTCTCTCATGTTTTTGACCAATGCCAATATTAAAATCATGCTAATGACATAGTTTCATTATGCCATATATGTGAGCCTTTCCTCTTAGAAGGAACTCTAAATAAATTCAGAAATATGTGTGCGTCTGAAACCTACAATGAGTCTGAAATGTAAATGGCTAACTTCTTACTGTTTTTCAGCCAATTCTTTAAGCAGCGCATGAGAAAACATGTGTGTGTGCTTAATACGATTTTTTTCATGCAAGAAAATTATCAGAAATAGCTTAAGAAGCATCCTTCATGAAGACAAGTTTGGAAGGTAGTGACATACAGAGCAAGAAGACATTGATCTACTATCTTCCAAGTAGATACTGGGTCTTCAAGACAGCTCAGAGTGAGTTATCAATACCCAGACAGCAGGCTGGGGTGATGCCTCACTTTTCTGTGCAATCCCGTTACATGCATCAGATAGGGAACAGATTAAAAGAATACCATAAATAAGCCTAAAGACACTAAAACAGAGTACAGTATGTGTTGAATAATAAAATTAAATAAATTTTATAATGTAAGTAGAAAATCTGGGATTAGTAGAGAAATTTCTAGGGATTAAAATTGCTTTCACCTGGATGTCTTGGAATTACATGGAGAAAGATCTGCTTGTGTAAACATATGACTTCCACCTTTCACTTCATGCTTCAGCAATATTGGACTGTTTGCATTGCCCTGACACAATATGAAGCTTTCATCTTCATCCTTCCTGTGTGCTGCCCCCTTTCTAGAGTAATCTATCTGTCCCATCTCAAAATGGAGGGAGGCAATCACTCTTGCTCAGTTTCTTGATACACATTGAACACATTTTACAACCTGTTAACTGGGAAAACACATAGGTCAGCACACACACACACACACACACACACACACACACACACACACCATTCACAAATACGCAAATCTTCACTTTTACCATTTAACTAATTTTATGCAAAAGTTAGTAAGATTCAAGAAGGCAGACCACAGAATGAAATTGTTTTTCAAAATCTCAGGCAAAACAAGAAGGTCAGGAAGAGTCAGTGAGATTGGAAGTGTCTTAAAACCAAGGATTGTGATCAATGAAACAGTGGAAAGTTCTAGGCCGGGTGCCAGTGGATGGGGACGAATTCTAGCCAAAAACTGAGGGTACAGAAACACATCTGCTCATGCCTAATGATTTTTCAATTTTATCTATTTCCTTCCTGGCACTTTGGTCTGCTTAATGCTTTCTGACAACCACAGACCCTCTTCCACCATTCCCAGTCCATTTTTTCTATGTCCACCCTCTTTTCACTCCCATGAGGACCCCTCGCCCCCAATATTCTCCTCCCCACCCCAATTTACCCTTCGAAATGAGCTGATGAACTAACCTTAATGGTGTAATGACTGCCAAAGTTTGTGCAATTACTTCCTTGGGGCATTGTGTTTTAAGCCTTCTGATAACAGAATACATCTCCAACTGCAGCTTTTCTGATATTATCCAGAAGGAAGAGGATGTGTTTTTCAAGAAGAACAAGCATTCCAATGGTTCCTACCCACCTGGTGAGCAGCTGCTCTGCCTTCCACGAAGGCTGACTCTGCCCGTTTCCCCCAGTGTCATTGCCTGTGGTAAGTCTTCTTTCCTTAAAATAAATTCTGGAACCAGCTATTTCTTTGTTCTTTTCTGACATCTGAAGACTGGCATGATCTGAAAGAAGCCTATGCCCTCTTGCCCCAAACATCAAAATTCTTTTAAAAGTGGATTCCTACAGACCCTAGAAATATATCGTGGCCATTTCTTCCTATTTATAAAACATCTATATAATAATTTCAGGACCAAAATTAACTAAGTCATTTATCCTTGGTGGTACCCATCGGGTTAATCAAATCTCATCTAAACTAAGTTATCTGCAATCCCATGCATGGGGAAGGAATTTTCATTCAGTAGTGACTCAGAATCAGAGGATAAGCACAAACATGTGTCTTTGGCACAAAGAGAAAGCCTGGGGACAGGATGTGGTTGCAAGAGAAGTATTTTTCCTTCAAGCCACTGGTTTCATGGAGCTTTTGGTAAGGAAAGATTAAGAGGTCATTTTCTTCTGAGGGCCTACATTAAAGAATTTATGAACCTAAATAGCTACCAAAGATACTAAAAATTGTAAGGTGCATAGTTTTGTTAGTTGTCATTAGTGTAGTAAGAACAGGCTTATACACAACCCACAATATTAGAAAGGAAGTTAATAATCTAATGTCCTATTAACATTGCGTTGCAACATTATGTCTCTGTTATCACCACAGCAAATAATAATGAAAATAAGTATTCCTAGAGGATTTTTTTTTCTAAATTTCAGAACAACAAAAGGAAATTATGGAAGAAAAATAACCCTAAGGGATAAATACCTAGGCTTACAGTTTGAATAGTTGGGTAAATAGTGGTGTGACTAACTGAAATCTAAAGTAGAGAAGAGAGAGACAGATTAGGGAGCAGTGTAGGGAGACAAGGAAAATTCTACATTGGACGTGTTCTGCTTGAGCGGCCTATAGGAAATTCAAAAAGAGAAGTCAAGTACCCAGTTTCTTATACAAACTTAGAAATCTATAGACATGTAGGCAAGAGCTGTAAATGTAGGAGTCGTTAGTATATATGCCGGGAGGCAAAAAAAACCCTTAATTTATTTATTTTAAAAGATGTATTTATTTTTTATGTTTAAACTTCAGGCACCTTCAAAGTACTCTCTGTTTGATTCAATACACCTATCGAGATGCTTTTTCCACTGCACAAAAATATTTTTGAATTTATCAGTTTTGATGCCTTTTAGTGCTTTTGCCTTTTTGGTTTCACCCCTTCCACATCGGCAAAATGTTTCCCTTTGAGGACCATTTCACTGGGTTTTGCCTAGAGGAGACACAGGAGGATAGGAGGGCTGGTATGGGACTGGACTAGGCAGTGTCGTGTTCGCTCCTGAGGAGCTGGACACTTAGCCCAGTCCCGTACCAACCCCTCCTAGCTTCCTCCGCAGCGAGCCAACTTATGTGGAATTCTGGACAGATAAGGCCCTTGACGTTCAGAGGGGCCAGTGTCTTATCTGCCCAGAGGCCTGGGCTCTCTACAGGCCCTGCTCCTTGGGACAGCATGTCCTCATTCTGCCTTATGGTTGGGGACTGGAAACTCCCTAGACTAACATCAAGGTCAGTACCAAATTCCTGGAGAAAAGCTATGAGCATCTCCTAAGGTCCTGAGACAAGACAGAGTAACTCACAAGAGCCCCTTTGCTTTTTGTTTCCCTACCCACCCCGGGGGCTTTCTTAGGACCCCAAGGAGTTATTTCCATTCTGACCTTATCTTTCACAAAGTTGCTCTAACTCTTATTCTCCTAATGGTGTTGACAGATCCCTTCATGATATGTAGTATTATTTATACTGATTTTTTTTTAAACTTTAAATCTAATTTAAATTTAAGTAGCCATATTGGGCAGTGTAAGCTTAGATGGTATCATTAGCTGTGATGTTCCTAACTGCCCTAAAAATACTCATTAGCAGATCAGTCTTGCTCAATGCTATCATATCAGTTATCTCATTTGAAACTCACCCCAGCTTCAGGACTGAAGAAAGTTAGGTTTGCTAAAAAATTAAGCTAGCGATGGAAGTTGGATTTGAGCCCAAATATGTCTGATTATCAAAAGTAAGCATTCGTTTTTCTATTTTCCCAGAGTTGCTGTACAGTGAAATAGTTAAGATCAGGAACTTTGGAGTTAGGCAGCTCTTGGTTCAAGTTCTAGTTCTGCAAATTACTTGCTTGTAACCTTGGGTTAGATATCTAACCTGTCTAAAGTAACTTCATTACATATTATATATGTTATATAATATATATAATATTCCAGGGTACATTTCATAGTCTAATGCTTATATACAGAACTTAACAACAACTAATATTATTGTTTCTTACATGTAAAAATTTATTGCAATTCATTCTTTAAATTTATCATAGCCGAGCTCGGTGGCTCAGCCTGGAAGCCCACGCCTTTGGGAGGCTGAGGTGAGTGGATTGCCTGAGCCCGCGGGTTCGAGACCCGTCTGGGCAGCAAGACCTCATCTCTACAATAAATCAAAAAATCAGCCGGGAGTGGTAGCAAACACCTGTAGTTCCGGCTACTCGGAAGGCTGAGGCGGAAGGATCACCGGAGCCCAGCAGGTCGAGGCTGCGGTGGCCGGGAGCGGCCACTGCACTCCAGTCTGGGCGACAGAGTGAGACTCCAACTCAGAAAAAAAAAAAAAATTATCATAAAAGCAGAATCCCAAGGACCTCTATCCAGCCACGTTTTCTTAAACTCTTTTGAGATGATGGTTAAGATTAAAGCACCACTCTCTCTCGTTTTATAAAAATCTTTGACAAGGGGAAAAATAAAAGCCTCCTTTGGCTCCTAAACATTTATTTCAGCTATTTAAAATCGGTGGTTTAGACATTGTTTGGTGTCCATGGGAGAGTGTAAGAAGATTTCAGCAACCATCTGACATGAACACATTTTTCTGTGTACAGCCTTCCGGACCAATCCTGAGAAGATAACTACTTTTGAGTCCTGAAGTGAAAGGCCACTGAAGCTTTAGCAGTCATGCAGACCTGAGTCCACTGGAAACATGTGGTCTCAGAGTCCTAGAATTGCTCCCAGTTTTCAAGTTATTTCCCAGTGGAGCAACCATAGAAGGGAGGAGAAGAAATCTTACTTTAAAGATTAGTCTTTTCACTCTGACAGCCAAAGATGCAGGCACATAATTTTTTTTAAATTGGCCCTGTGTTACCGTTCTATCAAATATCGGACTTTACCAATTTTTTTTTTCATTAATCAGTATTTTTTATTATGGTTTTGTGGGGTACAGTTAAGGGTTAGGTGTGCAATGACGTTTCATTCAGGCACC
>NW_007184019.1:0-834 GCF_000164805.1 Carlito syrichta
CATCCTTCACCCCTTCTTGATAAAAACCCTTGAACATCTAGGCATACGGGGAACATACCTCAAAATACTAAAAGCCATCTATGAGAAACCCACAGCCAGCATACTCCTAAATGGACAAAAATTGGAACCAATTCCCCTGAAAACTGGAACTAGACAAGGATGCCCACTCTCTCCCCTCCTGTTCAACATAGTATTGGAAGTCCTGGCTAGAGCAATCAGAGAAGAGGAGGCAATCAGAGGTATTCAAATAGGAAAAGAGGCAGTCAAGTTATCTCTCTATGCAGATGATATGATGGTGTACCTTGAAAACCCAAGAGAATCTGTCAAAGGCCTCCCTACATTGATAAAGGCCTTTGGCAAAGTCTCAGGATACAAAATAAATGTACAAAAGACAATCACATTTCTTTACACCAATAATAAACAAACAGAAACCCAAATAAAAAACACAATTCCATTCACAATAGCCACAAAAAAATGACATACCTTGGCATCTTCCTAACCAGAGACGTGAAAGACCTTTACAATGAAAATTACAAAACACTGCTCAAAGAAATCAAAGCTGACACGAACAAGTGGCAAAATATCCCATGCTCATGGATCAGAAGAATCAACATTGTGAAGATGTCCATCTTACCTAAGGCAATCTACAAATTCAATGCAATACCCATTAAATTACCAACAGCATTCTTCTCAGACCTAGAAAAAACAACACAGGAATTCATATGGAAACACAAACGTCCCAGAATAGCCAGAACAATCCTCAGCAAAAAAAAACAAAGCAGTGTATCACAATACCAGACTTCAAACTTTACTATAAAGCTACAATCATCAAAA
>NW_007184020.1:0-743 GCF_000164805.1 Carlito syrichta
CAAATAAATGTACAAAAGACAATCGCATTTCTCTACACCAATAATAAACAAACAGAAACCCAAATAAGAAACACAGTTCCATTCACAATAGCCACAAAAAAATGAAATACCTTGGCATCTTCCTAACCAGAGACGTGAAAGACCTTTACAATGAAAATTACAAAACACTGCTCAAAGAAATCAAAGCTGACATGAACAAGTGGAAAAATATCCCATGATCATGGATCGGAAGAATCAACATTGTGAAGATGTCCATCTTACCTAAGGCAATCTACAAATTCAATGCAATACCCATTAAATTACCAGCAACATTCTTCTCAGACCTAGAAAAAACAACACAGGAATTCATATGGAAACACAAACATCCAAGAATAGCCAGAACAATCCTCAGCAAAAAAAAACAAAACAGGTGGTATCACAATACCAGATTTCAAACTTTACTATAAAGCTACAATCATCAAAACAGCGTGGTATTGGTACAGGAACAGGCATATAGATAAATGGAACAGAATTGAGATTCCAGAAGCAAAACCTCAATTTCTCAACCAACTCATCTTCGACAAAGCCCCCACCACCTACCAATGGGGAGAGGAGAACCTATTCAGTAAATGGTGCTGGGAAAATTGGCTGACCACATGCAGAAGATTGAAACAGGACCCCTATCTATCCCCATGCACAAAGGTTAACTCCAAATGGATCAGAGACCTAAATGTAAAACCTCAAACCATAAGAACCTTAGAAAA
>NW_007184021.1:0-552 GCF_000164805.1 Carlito syrichta
TGGAGTGCAGTGGCCGCTCTGGCCACTGTGGCCTCGACCTGCTGGGCTCCGGTGATCCTTCCCCCTCAGCCTTCCAAGTAGCCAGAACTACAGGCGCACACTACCATGCCCGGCTAATTTTTTTTTTATTTATTGTAGAGATGAGGTCTCACCAAGTTGCCTGGGCTGGTCTCGAACCCTCGAGCTCAGGCAATCCACTTGTCTTGGCCTCCTAAAGTGCTGGGATTATAGGCTAAGCCACCGAGTCCAGCCATTTCTTAGATTAATAGCGGCATTCTATGTATGCTTTTCCTTCCCTTACTTTTTTTTTTTTTTTTTTTGAGTCAAGGTCTCACCCTGTTGCCCAGGTTGGAGTGCAGTGGCATGATCATGGCTCACTGCAGACTCAGACTCCTGGGCTCAAGCAATCCTCCTACAACAGCCTTCTGAATAGCAGGGACTACACATTAGGCTAAATGTTTCTTTTTTCTTTCTTTTTTTTTTGAGTTGGAGTCTCACTCTGTCGCCCAGACTGGAGTGCAATGGCCGCTGCCGGCCACCGCATCCTCGACT
>NW_007184022.1:0-835 GCF_000164805.1 Carlito syrichta
GGGCACCAACATTCCCTTGAAGAGTGAAGGCTCATGATTCACCCTTCTTTGACTCAGCAAATAGTTTTGTGTAAAATAAAGCAGAGGATCCAAAGCAGAAGAATGGTCAGTGCACTGCCCTTCAGCCTGCAACAGATGGGGAGTCCAACTCAAAAAACAAAACAAAACAAAGCAAAGCAGAAAGCAAGGTAACGAAAAGAGAGAGGGAGGAAGAAAGAGCCTAGGGCCTGATGGATTCACAGCTGAATTTGTCCAAGCAGTTGAAAAGCAAATATAAGTTTCATTTAAACTCTTCACAAAAATCGAAGAGGCAGAAATAATTCCCAACTGACTATATGAGCCCAGAACGACTCTGATAGGAAAACAAGACAGACACACGCAAAGTAAAAAGAAAGAATACCACAGACCAATATCACTGATGTACACAGGCATGACAAAGTCTTAGCGAAAACCAAGTTAAACAGAACACTGCTTTTGTGCCTATTGTTAGAAAAAGCAATTGAGGTGATTTTGGCCTTTTCTATATTCATTAGTAAAGGGGTATAAGTTTCTTCATTATATTCTCTAAGTTGGCAATCATACAACCTTAAGTTTTTAATGGAGGAAGCATACCAAAATCATAATAAAATTGTTCTTTCGATGCTTACTATCTGACTAAAAAAACGAAATTTCTGGCATTTAGCTGAAGGTAAATATTAACTTAAGTATCAAGGTATAATATTTTAACCTCATTTTAGCCTATTTGCCTGTATTTCGAAAAAAGTAGCTTGTTTTACTTCTTTTATCGCAGTATAGGAGATCATATCATGTTAAGCATGAATTTGGTTTGAGAAAC
>NW_007184023.1:0-857 GCF_000164805.1 Carlito syrichta
TCTGATTCACCCCTTCTTTGACTCAGCAAATAGTTTTGTGTAAATAGAGCAGAGGATCCAAAGCAGAAGAATGGTCAGTGCACTGCCCTTCAGCCTGCAACAGATGGGGAGTCCAACTCAAAAAACAAAACAAAACAAAGCAAAGCAGAAAGCAAGGTAACGAAAAGAGAGAGGGAGGAAGAAAGAGCCTAGGGCCTGATGGCTTCACAGCTGAATTTGTCCAAGCAGTTGAAAAGCAAATATAAGTTTCATTTAAACTCTTCACAAAAATCGAAGAGGCAGAAATAATTCCCAACTGACTATATGAGCCCAGAACGACTCTGATAGGAAAACAAGACAGACACACGCAAAGTAAAAGCAAAGAATACCACAGACCAATATCACTGATGTACACAGGCATGACAAAGTCTTAGCGACAACCAAGTTAAACAGAACACTGCTTTTGTGCCTATTGTTAGAAAAAGCAATTGAGGTGATTTTGGCCTTTTCTATATTCATTAGTAAAGGGGTATAAGTTTCTTCATTATATTCTCTAAGTTGGCAATCATACAACCTTAAGTGTTTAATGGAGGAAGCATACCAAAATCATAATAAAATTGTTCTTTTTATGCTTACTATCTGACTAAAAAAACGAAATTTCTGGCATTTAGCTGAAGGTAAATATTAACTTAAGTATCAAGGTATAATATTTTAACCTCATTTTAGCCTATTTGCCTGTATTTCGAAAAAAGTAGCTTGTTTTACTTCTTTTATCGCAGTATAGGAGATCATATCATGTTAAGCATGAATTTGGTTTTGAGAAACATTTGGGTTTCCTACATGCAACCATGTGAATGTACGTTATTCATATTTCGTCA
>NW_007184024.1:0-816 GCF_000164805.1 Carlito syrichta
CCTGCCCTTCAGCCTGCAACAGATGGGGAGTCCAACTCAAAAAACAAAACAAAACAAAGCAAAGCAGAAAGCAAGGTAACGAAAAGAGAGAGGGAGGAAGAAAGAGCCTAGGGCCTGATGGCTTCACAGCTGAATTTGTCCAAGCAGTTGAAAAGCAAATATAAGTTTCATTTAAACTCTTCACAAAAATCGAAGAGGCAGAAATAATTCCCAACTGACTATATGAGCCCAGAACTACTCTGATAGGAAAACAAGACAGACACACGCAAAGTAAAAACAAAGAATACCACAGACCAATATCACTGATGTACACAGGCATGACAAAGTCTTAGCGACAACCAAGTTAAACAGAACACTGCTTTTGTGCCTATTGTTAGAAAAAGCAAATGAGGTGATTTTGGCCTTTTCTATATTCATTAGTAAAGGGGTATAAGTTTCTTCATTATATTCTCTAAGTTGGCAATCATACAACCTTAAGTGTTTAATGGAGGAAGCATACCAAAATCATAATAAAATTGTTCTTTTTATGCTTACTATCTGACTAAAAAAACGAAATTTCTGGCATTTAGCTGAAGGTAAATATTAACTTAAGTATCAAGGTATAATATTTTAACCTCATTTTAGCCTATTTGCCTGTATTTCGAAAAAAGTAGCTTGTTTTACTTCTTTTATCGCAGTATAGGAGATCATATCATGTTAAGCATGAATTTGGTTTTGAGAAACATTTGGTTTTCCTACATGCAGCCATGTGAATGTACGTTATTCATATTTCGTCATTTTCTGATGACTCTCAATATGTTTTTGAACTCGTGGATG
>NW_007184025.1:0-606 GCF_000164805.1 Carlito syrichta
CACCCGCCTGGGCAGGCAAGACCTCATCTCTACAACAAATCAAAAAATTAGCCGGGCATGGTAGCGCGTGTCTGTAATTCCGGCTACTCAGAAGGCTGAGGTAGAAGGATCGCCGGAGCCCAGCAGGTTGAGGCTGTGGTGGCTGGGAGCGACCACTGCACTCCAGTTTGGGCGACAGAGTGAGACTCCAACTCAAAAAAAAAAAAGAAAAAGAAATAGAGATTAACCCATGTCTTTGGGAGGCTGAGGTGAGTGGATTGCCTGAGCCCGAGGGTTCGAGACCCGCCTGGGCAACTTGGTGAGATCTCATCTCTACAATAAATAAAAAAATTAGCCGTGTGTAGTAGCGCAGGCCTGTAGTTCTAGCTACTTGGAAGGCTGAGGCGGAAGGATCGCCGGAGCCCAGGGGGTGGAGGCTGTGGTGGCCGGGAGCGGCCACTGCACTCCAGTCTGGGCGACAGAGTGAGACTCCACTCAAAAAAGAAAAGAAGAAGAAAGAAATATAGCTCAAACCTGCGGCAGCAGTGTAAAAACTATTTTGTATCCTGTTTTATTAAACTATTTTGTCAAACATTTGTCCCTAGTCTTTTTGAGGATTATTGGAAT
>NW_007184026.1:0-861 GCF_000164805.1 Carlito syrichta
AGATGTTCAATGAATCATTCATATTATACTCTTTGTTCTATACCCTGATTAATACAAAAAACTTTTCTAAGTTAACTCTAGGTTCAATCCAAGTTCACTGACTCCCAATATTTTTAACAATTAATATTATCAACTTAACACTATACTATAATCTATAAGTTTAGTTAAATGACTTAACTGTCAGTTATACTATTAACCTATTATGATTTAGCGTAATGCCTTATAACTCAGTTAAAACTTATTCTTAAACTACAAAACTTTACTATAATTCATATGTTTCATATGTCTAAACTTTAATTTTTATATGATTTAGTGATTGGACTTTAATACTATGCTATATCTTATTAAGCTAATACCTCATCATTAATTCTTTTATAAATCGTATAGTGATTATTATATTTGAATAATGTAGCAAAAGGAAACAAAACAGCAAGCATAGATTTACGCAACTATGAGTGTATATGTATATATTTTATCCTAACAAGTCTACTCTAAAAATCAAATAGTAGCTGTCACACTCTTGAACAAGGAAATGCAGGGCTGCCAAGATGGGCAGCCATGGGCTGAAGCAGACAGTTTCAGTAATTAACGAAACAAAAGTAAACGTTCTGCCTGGCTAGGGGCAGGGCGACAAAACTATCATGGTAATTTAGTTTCTAATCTTAGCCCTAGGGGAAACAGCTTTCGGGAACAAGAGCTGACTACCCAGTCTACCAGGAAATAGAAGTTAAAAAATATCTAGAAAGAAGTAAAACTTAGAAAGACAGAGAGAAATAATTCTGCTATGCACTTTCCATCAGTGTATTGAGATTTACTTATAGTTTTACTGCCATGTATGCACACTGGTCACTATCACACGCC
>NW_007184027.1:0-698 GCF_000164805.1 Carlito syrichta
CGCGCCGGATGATCTGGGATCCGATTCCGAGGGCAGCTCTGCTCGACGACGGCCCACTGTTTAACTTTAATGAAACACCGTCATGTCTACTGACTTAAACAAAAAATTCAGTTTCACCCTTTTTAATGCAAATTACCAGCAATTTGGTACAATTTTTTCCCTAAGATTTCTTTCAGCTAGTTAAAGAATGGAACTGAATTCTAACTTAGGGTTTTCATTTAAATTCAGATTACATTTTTAAAATGGAAGCTAATTTTTTTTGAAGTTAAAAATAATGTTATTTCGGATCTAAACGGGTTTTCCTGGATACAGTCTAGCACTCTAAAACAAAAGGTAATAATATTAAAATATGCATAGAAATAATTCATAGGTCAAATTCAATAGTCATGTCAGAATAAAAATGTATGTTAACATAAAATTGTTTATGAATCTTGATAGATCATTACCCGTAGAAACTAAAGTAGAATACATTTTAAAATCAAAATTTAACATTAAATCAGAAATTTGTTTAATTTGGGAATTATAATAGTTATAGAATAGAGATTGCCACGGTTTTTAAAACTATAGTTTTGTAAATTTTTCTACTTTAAAACCAGAAATAAGTGAAAGCAAGGAAGTGATCATTCATTTCTGTAATTTATAATCTTACCTTCTTAAACAGGATATCATGCTTATTATGATCCAGGGACCATACTTAA
>NW_007184028.1:0-1320 GCF_000164805.1 Carlito syrichta
GATTCCGAGGGCAGCTCTGCTCGACGACGGCCCACTGTTTAACTTTAAGGAAACACCGTCATGTCTACTGATAAACAAAAAATTCAGTTTCACCCTTTTTAATGCAAATTACCAGCAATTTGGTACAATTTTTTCCCTAAGATTTCTTTCAGCTAGTTAAAGAATGGAACTGAATTCTAACTTAGGGTTTTCATTTAAATTCAGATTATATTTTTAAAATGGAAGCTAATTTTTTTTTGAAGTTAAAAATAATGTTATTTCGGATCTAAACGGGTTTTCCTGGATACAGTCTAGCACTCTAAAACAAAAGGGAATAATATTAAAATATGCATAGAAATAATTCATAGGTCAAATTCAATAGTCATGTCAGAATAAAAACGTATGTTAACATAAAATTGTTTATGAATCTTGATAGATCATTACCCGTAGAAACTAAAGTAGAATACATTTTAAAATCAAAATTTAACATTAAATCAGAAATTTGTTTAATTTGGAAATTATAATAGTTATAGAATAGAGATTGCCACGGTTTTTAAAACTATAGTTTTGTAAATTTTTCTACTTTAAAACCAGAAATAAGTGAAAGCAAGGAAGTGATCATTCATTTCTGTAATTTATAATATTACCTTTTTAAAGCAGGATATCATGCTTATTATGGTCCAGGGACCATACTTAAATATTTTAAAATAGCAACTGATTTCAATTTTCATAAAACCTAAAATAGCAATCACAAAGGTAAGAAGAGCTAGCACCTCATCTAAGCCACTTTGGCTTTCCAGGTAATATCTGCAGTCCTGCTTCCAAACTTTCCCATGAATGGCAGTCCTGTACTGTGACCCAAAGTCTCATCACCATCCTCACCTGAAAAGCACCGTGAGAAACACTGGTTAAAAAAACAATTTCTTCACTAAGTCTCTCTGAAACACATTGTTTATTTGCTTCAGTAAGCCTCTAAAGATGTTTTGTGGCTTTACAAGTTCCAAGTTTGAAGTTGAAATTCTTAGGAGGTACATTATGTGCAAGTTTGACATTAAAATGTATGGGGCTACCATGCTTTTGTTAAAACACTTTTATATTACATAAAGGGGGGAAAGGCAAGGCTCTCAAATTTCCACAGACACTGGAGCATTTCAGATTTTATAGTTCACATTATTCCTATAGAAGAACGCGCTGATGGTGATGACACTGGAAAGTGAATTCCTTAGGTCGTGGGAGCATAATGACAAACATGAGCGGCCTGCAGCCCTGGGTCATCTCATGAACAAACCTGCTATGTCAGGTAGGATTTCTGGCTTGCTTGGCCCTGAGAGACAAAGTATG
>NW_007184029.1:0-755 GCF_000164805.1 Carlito syrichta
CATCTAATCATGATATATCTGTATTGATAGAATTTGAAATTTCTTTCTTTTATTTTTTTGAGTTGGAGTCCCGCTCTGTCGCCCAGACTGGAGTGCAGTGGCTGCTCCCTGCCACAGCAGCCTCGACCTGCTGGGCTCTGGTGCTCCTTCTGCCTCACCCTTCCCAGTAGCTGGAACTACAGGCGTGCACTGCCACACCTGGCTGATATTTTGATTTATTGAAGAGATGAGGTTTCACCAAGTTGCCCAGGCGGGTCTTGAACCCGCAGGATCAGGCAATCCTCTCACCTCAGCCTCCCAAGGCGCGGGATTACAGGCTGAGCCACCAAGCCCGGTTGTTAGAATTTGAAATTTCTAATGCACATGCTTTTTGTTAAAAGTAGTTTTCCTCCTCTGAAGTTCATTTGATGGAAAAAGATACACAAGGAGTGATCAACCCAAAAGAATAAAAGGTAGATCAGATGTATCTAATTTCACCACACATATTGAGCTATGGTAGTTTTTTTAATTTGGTTTGGGTTATTTTTCCCCTGATAATTGCGCAAAAGTGTATGTGTTAAAATTTGTCAGTTGATATAAAATAACAAATGAAATAGCAAGTAATCATGCTGTAAATATCATTTTCAGAAGTCTGTGATACGTAAAAGTGGTTTTGATAAATCCCTTATTTTGTGAAGAAAGAAAAAAATTGATCCATTTGGGTAGTAACGGCCTTTTTTTTCATGTTTTCTTTGAGATTACATGAATGCAAATGG
>NW_007184030.1:0-775 GCF_000164805.1 Carlito syrichta
CCCTGGCTATGTACTGCAGAAGACAGTGTTGAAACTGAGAGACAAAGATGTAATGAGCACATATCCTTCTTAGCACTTATTTTTGCCTTGTAGTATAACTGTCTGTATGTGTTCAACCATCTACTTTAGTGCTTAATGTAATGTAGCTTCCCCCCAGCACATGATATTGCCTTTTTCTTTCTTTCTTGAGTCAGGGTCTCACTCTATCACCCAGCCTGGAGTGCAGGGGCACAATTACAGATCACCGAAGCAACGATCTTCTGGACTGAAGAGATTTTCCTGCCTCAGCCTCCCGCATAGCTGGGACTACAGGTTTGCCACAACGCCTGGCCAATTTCTCTATATTTTTTATTTTGTAGAGATGAGGTCTCACTGTGCTGCCCAGGCTGGTCTCAAACTCCTGAACTCAAACAATCCTCCCACCTCAGCCTCCCCAAATGCTGGGATTACTGGCATGAGCCACCCTGCCTGGATGTTATTGCCCATTTCTTATAGTGGCAATCCAAGAGACCTCAGTGAATAAATTAATAAAAGGAAAAGGAGAAAGGAAGGAGGGAGGGAAGGACAGAATAGGATGAGAGGAAGGAAGAGGGAAGGAGGCAAGGAATAGCTGGTTACAGCTGTGTGCTTCTGATGACCCTATGACACCCTGAGATGCCCCAGGAGTGCAGAGAGTTGGGACTTCCATGGGGTCTTGGAGGAGAGGGTATGAGGAAGGAGACATCATCGATCAGCATGTCTGTCTGCCCCTGGCCCAGCATGGGACCTGCCAAGA
>NW_007184031.1:0-769 GCF_000164805.1 Carlito syrichta
TGAAACTGAGAGACAAAGATGTAATGAGCACATATCCTTCTTAGCACTTATTTTGCTTTGTAGTATAACTGTCTGTATGTGTCAACCATCTACTTTAGTGCTTAATGTAATGTAGCTTCCCCCCAGCACATGATATTGCCTTTTTCTTCTTTCTTGAGTCAGGGTCTCACTCTATCACCCAGCCTGGAGTGCAGGGGCACAATTACAGATCACCGAAGCAACGATCTTCTGGACTGAAGAGATTTTCCTGCCTCAGCCTCCCGCATAGCTGGGACTACAGGTTTGCACAACGCCTGGCCAATTTCTCTATATTTTTTATTTTGTAGAGATGAGGTCTCACTGTGCTGCCCAGGCTGGTCTCAAACTCCTGAACTCAAACAATCCTCCCACCTCAGCCTCCCCAAATGCTGGGATTACTGGCATGAGCCACCCTGCCTGGATGTTATTGCCCATTTCTTATAGTGGCAATCCAAGAGACCTCAGTGAATAAATTAATAAAAGGAAAAGGAGAAAGGAAGGAGGGAGGGAAGGACAGAATAGGATGAGAGGAAGGAAGAGGGAAGGAGGCAAGGAATAGCTGGTTACAGCTGTGTGCTTCTGATGACCCTATGACACCCTGAGATGCCCCAGGAGTGCAGAGAGTTGGGACTTCCATGGGGTCTTGGAGGAGAGGGTATGAGGAAGGAGACATCATCGATCAGCATGTCTGTCTGCCCCTGGCCCAGCATGGGACCTGCCAAAGAGATGCCAGGTTCTAGTCCTGAATTTT
>NW_007184032.1:0-769 GCF_000164805.1 Carlito syrichta
CACTTAATTAGCAAAATACAATAAATTCTTAAGTTCATTTACAGTGAAAATAATCTGAAAAGAAGGGATATAACCGAAGACACATTTGATGACGTAAATGCCCCAATTGATGTGTGCCTTGTGTTTTCCATATTTTGAAACTGCTTTAAAAAGTCTAGTAGCATGCCCATACCATACAATTCTTTCATCCAAATTATTAAAACTGTAGCTTCTAGTCTATTTACGAAATTGTGCAATAATCACCACAATCTAATTTTAATTTTTTTTTTTTTTTGAGTTGGAGTCTCACTCTGTCACCCAGACTGGAGTGCAGCGGCCGCTCCCGGCCACCGCAGCCTCGATCTGCTGGGTTCCAGCGATCCTTCGGCCTCAGCCTTCCGAGTAGCCGGAATTACAGGTGCGCGCTACCAAGCCTGGCTAATTTTTTGATTTTATTGTAGAGATGAGGTCTCGCCTGCCCAGGTGGGTCTCGAACCCGCGGGCTCAGGCAAACCACTCACCGCAGACTCCCAGAGGCGCGGGATTACAGGCTGAGCCACCAAGCCCGGCTGAGAATTTACTGTTTTGAGTTGGAGTCCTTTTCTGTAGCCCAGGCTGCAGTGCAGTGGCACTCTCATGGACACCCCGTGTCAACCTGCTGAGCTATGGTGATCCTGCTGCCTCAGGCTTCAAGGTACCCAGAACTGCAGGTGCCCTAGCACCCCTGGCTAATTTTTAAATTTTATTGTAGAGAGCAGGTCACGCCAATTTGCCTGGGGTGTCTCAAACC
>NW_007184033.1:0-857 GCF_000164805.1 Carlito syrichta
CCTGCCCAGGTGGGTCTCGAACCCGCGGGCTCAGGCAAACCACTCACCGCAGACTCCCAGAGGCGCGGGATTACAGGCTGAGCCACCAAGCCCGGCTGAGAATTTATTGTTTTGAGTTGGAGTCCTTTTCTGTAGCCCAGGCTGCAGTACAGTGGCACTCTCATGGACACCCCGTGTCAACCTGCTGAGCTATGGTGATCCTGCTGCCTCAGACTTCAAGGTACCCAGAACTGCAGGTGCCCTAGCACCCCTGGCTAATTTTTAAATTTTATTGTAGAGAGCAGGTCACGCCAATTTGCCTGGGGTGTTCTCAAACCCTCAGGCAGAGGCAGTCCCTTGGCCTCCCAAACTGGGATGACAGGCGGCGCTACTGAGCCCGCCCTCAGCTGAGAATGAAAAAATAACACATCAAGGGGATATTAATTGGCATTAAATAAATGAATAAGCAGTAGGAAGATGAGTTTTTAAAAATATCACAGTTGTCTCTAAAATTCAAATATATTCAGGATGGATCATATTTAATTGTATATATTGCTTCCCCAGAGGCTCGCTAGTAGCTAAAAAAAGAAATACAAAGAAAACAAAAGGGATGTGGAGTTTGCTGAACAGACACTACCATGTGCATTTCAAAGTGGTATTCTTAAAGTCGTGAACAACTGACCTTTTGACCCCAAACTGTAAGCAAAGCATGCACTCTCCCTGCCACATGGAAATCTTGGAACTGATCCTGGTAATTTACACTCATAATTTTGATAACTTTTGTAGATTAGGTGTATTGTATTAATTTAATGATTTTGCTTTTTATTGCAGATTCTATTTGGGATCTCACCTCCCTGTCATTTACAATCCCGTGCCAA
>NW_007184034.1:0-747 GCF_000164805.1 Carlito syrichta
GCTGCAGTGCAGTGGCACTCTCATGGACACCCCGTGTCAACCTGCTGAGCTATGGTGATCCTGCTGCCTCAGGCTTCAAGGTACCCAGAACTGCAGGTGCCCTAGCACCCCTGGCTAATTTTTAAATTTTATTGTAGAGAGCAGGTCACGCCAATTTGCCTGGGGTGTTCTCAAACCCTCAGGCAGAGGCAGTACAGTCGCCTTGGCCTCCCAAACTGCTGGGATGACAGGCGGCGCTACTGAGCCCGTCCTCAGCTGAGAATGAAAAAATAACACATCAAGGGGATATTAATTGGCATTAAATAAATGAATAAGCAGTAGGAAGATGAATTTTAAAAATATCACAGTTGTCTCTAAAATTCAAATATATTCAGGATGGATCATATTTAATTGTATATATTGCTTCCCCAGAGGCTCGCTAGTAGCTAAAAAAAGAAATACAAAGAAAACAAAAGGGATGTGGAGTTTGCTGAACAGACACTACCATGTGCATTTCAAAGTGGTATTCTTAAAGTCGTGAACAACTGACCTTTTGACCCCAAACTGTAAGCAAAGCATGCACTCTCCCAGCCACATGGAAATCTTGGAACTGATCCTGGTAATTTACACTCATAATTTTGATAACTTTTGTAGATTAAGTGTATTGTATTAATTTAATGATTTTGCTTTTTATTGCACATTCTATTTGGGATCTCACCTCCCTGTCATTTACAATCCCGTGCCAATGGGTTTTATCCTCCTAGTTTT
>NW_007184035.1:0-734 GCF_000164805.1 Carlito syrichta
AGAAGTTTTCTTATTACGTAGTCTATTTCCTTGATTGTTAATGGTCTATTTTAGGGTCTCAATTTCTTTCTTGTTCCAACCTAGGTAGATTGTCTGATGTCAGAAAGTCCTCCATTTCCTTCTGGTTTTCAAGTTTGTTTCCATACAAGTGTACATAGTAGTCTCTAATGATCTTTTGTATTTCTTCAGGGTCAGATGTGACTTCATCTTTTGTGTTTCTGATTATGCTTATTTGGTTTTTTTCTCGTTTTTTCTTGGTCAGTCTGGCTAGGGGACCATCAATCTTGTTTACCCTTTCGAAGAACCAGCTTTTTGTTTCATTGATTTTTTGTATTATCTTTTCGTCTTCTATGTCCTGGATTTGGGCTTTTATTTTGGTGATCTGGATTCTTCTGCTGAAATTAGGGTTTTTGTGGTCTTGCTTTTCCAGCTTCTTTAGGTGGCTTGTTAGGTTGTGAATTTCTGTTCCTTCCATTTTCTTCATGTGTGTTTGTAGTGATATAAATTCCCCTCTTACTACAGCTTTCAGGGCATCCCAGAGATTCTGGTAAGATGTTTCTTCATTTTAATTTGTTTCCAGGTATCTTTTGATCCCTGTCTTCATTTCGTCGTTGACCCAGGAGTTGTTTAGCATCATGCTGTTTAGTGCCCATGTCTTTGTGGGTTTTGGAGGGACTTTGTTGGTGTCAATGTTTATTTTTATTCTACTGTGGTTCGAGAAGGTGTTTGGTAGA
>NW_007184036.1:0-670 GCF_000164805.1 Carlito syrichta
TGTAAAATGCTGGCCATTTACATAGATAATTCCTCTAACAGGGAACCTTGTCTGGTGTGTCATATTCAAAAATCCCCTTAACCATTTTACATCCTGGTACTCTTAAGGCTTAAGGAAGTTTTTTTTTTTTTTTAATTTGTGTTGTTAAACCCAAAATTCAAAATCCGAGAGACCACCAAAGAGCCAGCTCTCATGCAAACACACAAGGGTCTTTATTCAGGCTCGAGTCTGGGCTCACGAACAAAGCCGGCTGTGGCTTCAGGGACGAGAGCCCCGATCCAGTATGGCAAGCAGTTTTTATGCACAATTACAGAGGGAGGGGAAAGAACTTTAAACTTGATTTTACATGATTGGGTAATTTCTCCTAATGGGTACGGGAACACTTGGTATTGGTAGGTGCCTTTCGTGGGCTGTAACCTGACTACCCGTGATTGACAGAAACCCACTTAACGGGCAGAGTGGAATGTCAGACAAGTTAGGTTCATACAGTCACTGCATACAAATTAACTTGAGCAAGCAGGCAGATTACTAGCGTCTCAAAGTCTGCTGCAAAGGAATGTCTGAAAGGGGCTTATTGCTTTAACATTTACATCCCGTTGTAAAAGCAGAAGTCAGCATGGCAATTGGGACTAACAATGCTTAACCCAAGAGTTCTAAATACAAACACTAC
>NW_007184037.1:0-322 GCF_000164805.1 Carlito syrichta
TCTGCCCGTGATTGACAGAAACCCACTTAACGGGCAGAGTGGATTGTCAGACAAGTTAGGTTCATACAGTCACTGCGTATAAATTAACTTGAGCAAGCAGGCATATTACTAGCGTCTCAAAGTCTGCTGCAAAGGAATGTCTGAAAGGGGCTTGTCGCTTTAACATTTACATCCCGTTGTAAAAGCAGAAGTCAGCATGGCAATTGGGACTAACAATGCTTAACCCAAGAGTTCTAAATACAAACACTACTTAAGACATTATATACCTACACAATCAGTCACTACCCGGCACCCGACATATGCCTAATTCCATGGCGTCTGA
>NW_007184038.1:0-495 GCF_000164805.1 Carlito syrichta
AATTCAACTTCAAATCATTAGGATCCACAAGTTAATTGAGATAAGTTGTGACTAGCTCTTGTCTTTCCAACTAGGTTAAAAGACAAGCACTAGTCCTCTTGACAATATCCCACAGCTACAGATTTGTGCTGAATACTTGTCGAATTGGTAGTTTTCAGAGCTGCAGTGGTATTTTATTTTTTTTATTTTTTTTTTTTTCATTAATCAGTAGTTTTTATTATGGTTTTGTGGGGTACAGTTAAGGGTAGGTGTACAATGACGTTTCATTCAGGCACCCTGTAGATAAAAAGTGTTTTCCCATCCCCCGACAGATATTTGCTACTGTTAATCCCATCCCCCTCCCCCCCGTAGGTTCCCAGTACCATCCGTCATTTTCTCATAGTATTGCATTGGATGTTCAAGGTCCATTATATGAGTGAGAACATGTGATATTCGGATTTTTGTTTTTGAGAGAGGTCACTCCCTATTATAGACTCTACTTCCATCCAGGTTGCA
>NW_007184040.1:0-1145 GCF_000164805.1 Carlito syrichta
CAGGCATGGTAGCCCACGCCTGTAGTTCCAGCTACTTGAAAGGCTGAGGAGGAAGGATCACCTGAGCCCAGCAGGTTGAGGCTGTGGTGACCGTGAGCGTGGCACTGCACTCCAGCCTGGGCAACAGAGTGAGACTCCAACTCAAAAAGAAAAAAAAAGCACCAAGACACACACACACACACACACACACACACACTCTTAAACCTTTTTATACAGTTGTGATGGGAGTACACACTAATAACTTTTTAGAGGACAATTTGATAATATGTACCTGAACTATTAAAATGTGCAGAATTGGGGCCTAATAATATTCCTAACAGAAACATATCCTAAGGATGTTTTCAGAGAGGATTTCAAACATTTCTGTACCACATACTATCCATAAGAGTGAAATTTTGGAAAGAGTTTAATATTTCAGACTAAATAAATTATAGTTTTTCTGCTTTATAAAATGTACACCATTATAAATTATGATGTCAAATATTAATGATATAATAGTCATACTAAATTGATCATTTTTAGATTAAAAACAGAATAATATGATTTCAATGTAATACATTGGAATACCAGGGAAATCCTAACCTAATCAGAGAGATGTTTGCTAGGACAAGACAAACTACAAAGGAAGAACATTTGGGTTAAAAGTGTCTCAAACTTACATTTACTACTATTACAAAAGAAGATTCAGTTATTGATAGACTATGAACACAAAGGCCAGCACAAGGAGATTAACAACCTCATTCTATTTCTCTGCTGAGACAATCTTAGAATAACACATTCAGGCCATTATGTGGCAGTAGAAGAAAAAAATACAGAAAAAAATAGCCAAAGCTATCCCTAGTGGAAAATTTATAGTGTTTAACGCCTAACATTAAAAAGACTGAAAGATCACATATTAACAACTTACAGTCACACACACTTCAAGGCAGTAGAAAAAAATAAACAAAACACAACACTAGCAAAAGAAAACAAATAATGAAGATTAGAGCAAAACTAAATACAATTGAGAAAAGATCAATAAAATAATTTTTCTCTTAAAAAATATTTAAAAAATTGATAGACCACTAGCCAAATTGATTAAGAGAAGGAGAAAAAGATTTAATTTAAGTCAATCTGAAATGAAAATGGATACATTACAACCAATA
>NW_007184041.1:0-534 GCF_000164805.1 Carlito syrichta
TACATACGCTGTCCTAGTCAGGGAGCTTTTGGTGAAGAGAGTGCAACTTCAAGTGCCGAACTGACTGAAACAGCATCCACACCCATTGGTTGCAAGACATGCTTCATTCACCAGTGCATGGTGAAAAGGTTTCTCTTTTTACACTGGTGACTAATTGCGAGTAAAGTGACTCTGCACCTTCCTTTGCCGGCAAGGCGTGAATGCCTCTGTTTTGTTTCCGGCAAACAAGCGTCTTCCAGCGGAGACATTCTTCTAACGTGCACTGAATAGAATAGGGTACCAAGTATTACACTGGCTTTGTTTTTTCTGTAATACCTGATTCTCCCTGTTTCTCTTTAATGTATATTTTACTACTGTGACTGCATATGCCTAGGTGAGCTGTCTTACAATGTTTCTTGTTTAGAAAGGTGCAACTCCATGGTTCCACTCTGGGTGAAATGACCGATTCAATGTCATTTTTATCCAAAGCATTATTTGTTCACCTGTTGAAATTCTGAAAGGTTTTTGATTTCGCATGTCCACCTTCTATGAAAA
>NW_007184042.1:0-674 GCF_000164805.1 Carlito syrichta
CAAAGCTTTTGATAAAATCCAGCACCCCTTCTTGATAAAAACCCTTGAACATCTAGGCATATGGGGAACATAACTCAAAATAGTAAAAGCCATCTATGAGAAACCCACAGCGAGCATACTTCTAAATGGACAAAAATTAGAACCATTTCCCCTGAAAATTGGAACAAGACAAGGATGCCCACTCTCACCCCTCCTGTTCAACATAGTATTGGAAGTCCTGGCTCGAGCAATCAGAGAAGAGAAGGCAATCAGGGGTATCCAAATAGGAAAAGAGGAAGTCAAGTTATCTCTCTTTGCAGATGATATGATTGTGTACCTTGGAAACCCAAGAGAATCTGTCAAAAACCTCCTTACACTGATAAAGGCCTTTGACAAAGTCTCAGGATACAAAATAAATGTACAAAAGACAATCACATTTCTCTACACCAATAATAAACAAACAGAAACCCAAATAAAAAACACAATTCCTTTCACAATAGCCACAAAAAAAATGAAATACCTTGGCATCTTCCTAACCAGAGACGTGAAAGACCTTTACAAGGAAAACTACAAAACACTGCTCAAAGAAATCAAAGTTGACACAAACAAGTGAAAAATATCCCATTCTCTCGGATCAGAAGATCAACATTGTGAAGATGTCCATCTTACCTAAGGCAATCTACAATTTCAATGCA
>NW_007184043.1:0-958 GCF_000164805.1 Carlito syrichta
TGGCCATGCATGTAAACAGAAGAGAATAGTTAAGGTCTAGAAGTCAATTTTATATGAAATAGATACATAATTTAGATAACATTATTTGACCTAAATTCTTTAGATAAATGTCTGAATTTCTTAAAATTTGCTAAATGATTATTCCAAATAGTTCTGCTTTCAGTATCGATGTATTTTAAAATCATGTTATTTCTGAACTCAATTGTCCAACTAACTTTACACCTACCATACAACTAACTCCCATTTGTAGAAACCTTAACACTGGCAAAGCACTCCCATACATGTTATCTCTGAGCCTATATAATCACAAGTGGGCATGGACTCACATTCACTCACTGCTTCCTGAACACAAGCTTGGGAACAGGTCTGGTCCATGATGAAGCACCCATAGATCCTTCTGCATCTGAGAAGTCCATGGGTAGACCTAGATCCCACAGCCTCTGGGGATCTAGGTGATGATATCAGCACAAGGTTTATGTTTACATCCTCAAACTGACCTTTGTCTGGTGTGGCTTCATTTGGGGTGGCTCTCTCAGCTTCTCCAAATTTACATTCAATAATATTAGCGGTAAGAGAGATTTATTTCTAAGAACTGCAGCAGAAATGATGAGACTGGAGTTGAGGATAAAACAGCCTCACTCCAAACACGTAATGGACTGTGAACAAGCTCTTCCACCAAAGAACAAGTATAGTACAGAAGCAATCATGTGCAGTACACCTGGCCTGTCCCACCTCCCTCAAAATGAATACGCCTTCCCCTCATTTTATAATTATAGCTAGGACTTACTCTTTCTCTTTTATGGTTGATATTTTGCTTTACGCAGTGACTTCTCCTTTGCATTACTACTATATAAGACACCAGTTTTTCTATTTTAAAATAATGGTTTTTGACTGATGTAAATGTTCTATATCTGAATTATGGCAATAGTTACATAAGGTATCACATCTGTCATAATTC
>NW_007184044.1:0-738 GCF_000164805.1 Carlito syrichta
CCTTAACACTGGCAAAGCACTCCAATACATGTTATCTCTGAGCCTATATAATCACAAGTGGGCATGGACTCACATTCACTCACTGCTTCCTGAACACAAGCTTGGGAACAGGTCTGGTCCATGATGAAGCACCCATAGATCCTTCTGCATCTGAGAAGTCCATGGGTAGACCTAGATCCCATAGCCTCTGGGGATCTAGGTGATGATATCAGCACAAGGTTTATGTTTCCATCCTCAAACTGACCTTTGTCTGGTGTGGCTTCATTTGTGGTGGCTCTCTCAGCTTCTCCAAATTTACATTCAATAATATTAGCGGTAAGAGAGATTTATTTCTAAGAACTGCAGCAGAAATGATGAGATTGGAGTTGAGGATAAAACAGCCTCACTCCAAACACGTAATGGACTGTGAACAAGCTCTTCCACCAAAGAACAAGTATAGTACAGAAGCAATCATGTGCGGTACACCTGGCCTGTCCCACCTCCCTCAAAATGAACATGCCTTCCCCTCATTTTATAATTATAGCTGGGACTTACTCTTTCTCATTTATGGTTGATATTTTGCTTTACGCAGTGACTTCTCCTTTGCATTACTACTATATAAGACACCAGTTTTTCTATTTTAAAATAATGGTTTTTGACTGATGTAAATGTTCTATATCTGAATTATGGCAATAGTTACATAAGGTATCACATCTGTCATAATTCATGGGTGCATTTTATTGTGTGTAAATTTTACCC
>NW_007184045.1:0-717 GCF_000164805.1 Carlito syrichta
ATTTCAATTTTCTTAAAACCTAAAATAACAATCACAAAGGTAAGAAGAGCTAGCACCTCATCTAAGCAACTTTGGCTTTCCAGGTAAAATCTGCAGTTCTGCTTCCAAACTTTCCCATGGATGGCAGTCCTGAACTGTGACCCAAAGTCTCATCACCATCCTCACCTGAAAAGCACCGTGAGAAACATTGGTTAAAAAAACAATTTCTTCACTAAGTCTCTCCGAAACACATTGTTTATTTGCTTCGGTAAGCCTCTAAAGATGTTTTGTGGCTTTACAAGTTCCAAGTTTGAAGTTGAAATTCTTAGGAGGTACATTATCTGCAAGTTTGACATTTAAAATGTATGGGGCTACCATGCTTTTGTTAAAACACTTTATATTACATAAAGGGGGGGAAAGGCAAGACTCTCAAATTTCTACAGGCGCTGGCGCATTTCAGATTTTATAGTTCACATTATTCCTATAGAAGAACGCGCTGATGGCGATGACACTGGAAAGTGAATTCCTTAGGTCGTGGGAGCATAATGACAAACATGAGCGACCTGCAGCCCTGGGTCATCTCATGAACAAACCTTCTCTGTCAGGTAGGATTTCTGGTTTGCTTGGCCCTGAGAGACTTAAAGTATGCCTGAAAAGAGACTTTTGAAGGTTCTACAGAGCAATTCAATTTTTCTGCTTGTTTTATCACAAATTCTTGCAGCAGTCTAACACCACCCA
>NW_007184046.1:0-689 GCF_000164805.1 Carlito syrichta
GTGGTGTATTAAGTCCCCAGTTACTATGGTGTTAGAGTCAATGTCTTTCTTTAGTTTTCCTAGAAGTTGCTTTATGAATGTTGGCGCACCTATGTTGGGTTCATATATGTTTAGGATAGATATTTCTTGTTGATGGAGTGAACCTTTTATCATTATGTAGTGGCCCTCTGTATCATTTTTAATTTTTGATAGCTTAAATGGTATTTTGTCTGAAATTAGGATCTCAACTCCTCCTTTGTTTTGTCTTCCATTTGCCTGAAAATTTGTTTCCCATCCTCTTACTTTGAGTCTGTGTATGTCCTTTCTAGTGAGATGTGTCCCTTGAAGGCAGTATATTGTTGCCTGGTGATATTTTATTCATTTTGTCATTCTATGTCTTTTCAGTGGTGCATTTAGTCCATTCACATTCAGACTAATTGAAATGTGAGAGTTCGTCCCTATCATGGAGTTCTTATTGAGTTGTTGTTCTTCCACTTGGTTTTTTCTTTTTTCTTGTTTTTTGTTTTTTTTTTTTTTGGTCTTTCTTTTGGTTTTGGGGTTGGTTCGTGTATATTTTATTCTTTTCCCTGTACTCTTGTGAAGAACGTTATTCTTTTTTCCTTTTCTTCTGTGTTTAGTACTTTCTTAAGTGTTTCACGGAGAGATGGTTTGGTGGCAGCATAGGTTCTTAGGGATTGGATATCTGGGAA
>NW_007184047.1:0-316 GCF_000164805.1 Carlito syrichta
TGGGGGGCCACTGATTTTGGTTGTCTAAGGGGTATGTTGGCCAATCTTGGGTGCAGAAACAAATCAGGTGTTTGGGTTTTATATCAGGAGAAAGAGAAAGTGTGGTGAGATTGTTTAAAAGGCATTTAAGAGGGGAATCGGCTGGCAGGGATGACGAGCCTCCCATGATCAGACAGGTAGACTAAACAGGGCATCCCCCGAAAAGTCGGCTGTCCAAAAAGTGTGGTTGTGGCAAAGCCTGTCGTCACAGGGGTTTGGCACAACCAGGGTCCTCCTGGAGAACCGAGGGGGTCAAGGCACCTAGCACGAGGATTTT
>NW_007184048.1:0-425 GCF_000164805.1 Carlito syrichta
GGTTGTGGCAAAGCCTGTCGTCACAGGGGTTCGGCACAACCAGGGTCCTCCTGGAGAACCGAGGGGGTCAAGGCACCTAGCACGAGGATTTTTGGATCAGACTGAAAGCACTTGACGGGTGGCGGGTGGGAGCAGGTTCGAGATTCCTGCCAGTTGAATAGGGCTTACTGTGGGGCAACAAACATGGAGCCTCCGAGGCTCCCTGTTTCCCAACAGATATGGGAGTCCTTCAAAATCCGCTGTGGGCCCGCAGCCGTGGGACCCCTGGGGTCCGCTGTGACCCGACAGCCGTGGGATTCCTTAGGCGGGGAGAGTTAGGCGAGATCCGCTACGGGCTAGCAGACGTGGGACCCCTGGGGCCCACTGCAGCCCGGCGGCCGTGGGAAGGTGTGAGAGTGATAAGGAGGAGGAAAGAACCTTTAGCT
>NW_007184049.1:0-683 GCF_000164805.1 Carlito syrichta
CTTCCTTCCTTCCTTCCTCTCCCCCTCTCTCCTTCCCTCCCTTTCTCCCTCTCTCCTGTCCTCCCTTTTTTCCTTCTCTTTTCTCCTTTCCTGGTCTCTACCTATGCTCTGGGCCCCAGGGTTACAAGAAAGAGCCTTTCCCAGTCCCGAGAAAAAGCTCTGAAAACCAGCCAGCATACTTTAAATTGATCGCAGCAATTAAAGAAGTTGGCCAGATGTTTCCCCCTGCCAGAGATCCAGGGGAGGTAAGGGGTGTGGGTGCTGCATGAGGGAAAAGGATGCAAAGAGAGCTTCCCAAAGAAACTTGCAAATTCACTGAAATCCAATCCCATAGGCGACTCTGAGGAGAAAAAGCCTCTGTTTAAAGACGTTCTTGATCTTTCTAGTCCTTGCAGATGGTGAAAGCGAGGAAGATGTGGGCCGATAAGAGTATGAAAGCGAGGAAGATGTGGGCCGATAGAGTATGAAATTTTCAGCAAGCCGGGCTTGGTGGCTCAGCCTGTAATCCCGCGCTTTGGGAGGCCGAGGTGAGTGGATTACCTGCGCCTGCGGGTTCAAGACCCGCCTGGGCAACTTGGCGAGACCTCATCTCTACAATAATCAAAAAATTAACTGGGCGTGGTAGCGCGTGCCTGTAGTTCCAGCTACTTGGAAAGCTGAGGTGGAAGGATCGCCGGAGTCTA
>NW_007184050.1:0-1255 GCF_000164805.1 Carlito syrichta
AGGAGGAAGGACAGTGGAGGTGGGTGGAGCTGTAGTCCTCCTTTCCCACTCTTGTATGGTCAGGGAGATCTCTGGTGGGGTGGTACAGGACTGTCTCTTTCCCAGGTATGTACTCTCATTGGGGTGCCCCAGCCAGGCCTATACTGGAATGGAGCTCTCCTATTGTGACTGACATGCAGGCTCCACCTGGGTTTGTCCCTGTCAGTTGTGGCCCAGCTGTGTGGGTCTGACATTCAGAGGATTGCTGGGAAGGAGGGAGTTTGGGTCAGCCCAGGACTCACTACTGATCTCTTTGTAGTTCTTCCCCCTTCTTGGGTTACACCCTTTGTCCCACAGCTGGATTAGGGTAGGGAGTAGGGCATCTGGAACTCAGCACTGGGTCCCTCTGAAGTTTGTGCTCCCTTTGGGCCACGATCAATCCCTAAGTAGTTGATCCACCTGTCACAGAGATCGGATCTGTGGGTCTGTGGTGAGCAAGCCGGAACACTTTCTTGTCCCCGCCTACAATATGGTGGTGGGGTGCCTCTCTTATCCTCTTCCGTGGGAACTTGCCTCTGGACTCTGTCGGCAGCCCCTTCCAGTGCCCTGCAAAGTGCTAAAGAGGAGGCAAAGCCTGGAGCAATCTGTCTCCTGCTTCGATAGTGAGGGAGCACCTGGGACAGTAGTGTCTCCCCGCTGCTTTTCCGAAGGAAAACTTCTGTCTATTTTCAAAAAACAATGGTGCTCCACTTCTACACCTGGTAAGAGCCAGGGATAAAGTAGAAAATTGGGAATCACTCGGGTCTAAGCCCATGTGCTATGGCACCAGCTGCTGCACCAGGTGAGCCCTGGCCACTAGCTCCCTAGCCCTCACTCAGTCAGTCATTCACACACCCACTCACATGGAGACTCGCATAGTCTGACTGGCTCGGCCGCCATCTTCCCCGCCCCCTCTGAAATTTTTAATAAAAGGCATTTACAAACTTTTTTCTTGCATGGGATAAGGTAGAGTTCTATTTAAGTGAACATGAAATTTGCATATATGTCTGACAAGATTGTGCTTGCAGTACATATGATCATTGTCCCTTGAGATAAAACAGTGGTGACCATTTCAAGTACAAATAAAATATAACCACGTCGTGTTATTTATGGATTTTACGGCAAATTCAGTCAAAGAGATCTACATTCGCTCTTAATTGCATTTTAATTAATTTGATTTTTAAGGATTAAATGGGGATTTGTCACACTTGCTAAGCCATACTACAGTAGCCTCTGA
>NW_007184051.1:0-560 GCF_000164805.1 Carlito syrichta
GAGGCCCTTCTGTCTTCCACCTTTGCTGTTTGATATGGCTGAAGAAATTCTGTGCAGTCATGGAAGAAGAAAATGGCAAGTTTATGCGAAGTACTCATACCTAACCTGAGAATGTCATGGTTCATTTTCCCATTTTCCCACTATGCCGCTTGGCCTTTTCTAACATATGCAAGGGTTAAACTCTGAAGCACATCAGGAATGCTTTCTTTCACTTGGTTGTAAGTTACTAGATATTGCTTGAATAAAAAGATATTAGTATATTCACTCCTTATTTGATTTAGAATTATGCAGTTTAGTGTTTAAGACATAAGGTTTTTTAGAAGCACAAGTTTATGGTAAGTTCATTATGAGCTCATTATAAGTTCTAACACTTATCTAGGAGTTATGTAGGTGATTTACAACACTGTCTTCACAGACTTAGGATAAAGATTAATCGTTAAGGTTTTTACTTAATTCTATAGTTACATTTTAAGTAAACGTTTATAGAGCGGGTTTTCACTGAATTCATAATATACTAATTAGATACTTTTATGATAATTAACTAAATACAGAAAGCAACG
>NW_007184052.1:0-1051 GCF_000164805.1 Carlito syrichta
CATGGCGAGAGTGGGAGTCAAAGAGAGAGAGAAAAAAAAGTGCCAGGCTCTTTTAAACAATCATCTCTTGTGCACACCAGTAGAGCAAAAAACTCACTCATTACTGCATTAAGCCATTTGTGAGGAATACACGTCTATGATCCAATCACTTCTCACTAGGCTCCACCTCAGACATTGAAGATCACATTTTAACACAAGATTTGGAAGGGATGACATCCGAACTACATCAGTGTCCCTTATCAGGTATTTACCATTTGCTGCTTTTACGAAACGATGATCTTGTATGTAAAAAAAAAAAAAAAACTTTCATCCACTTAGTAATAGATGTTCACTAAATATTTTGATTGCCCGATAGGTTAAATATTTTAACTAGTGGAGGATTACAAAAACAGGCCAAATTCCCCCAGGGAACATCAGTAATACCCCCTTAGTTCAGATATTTTCTAGTTCTGCGTGTTCACAATCTTTTTTTTTTTTTTTTTTTTTGAGTTGGAGTCTCACTCTGTCTCCCAGACTGGAGTGCAGTGGCCGCTCGACCTGCTGGGCTCCGGCAATCCTTCCTCCTCAGCCTTCCAAGTAGCCGGAATTACAGGCATGCGCTACCACGCCCGGCTGATTTTTTGATTTATTGTAAAGTTGAGGTCTTGCTGCCCAGGCGGGTCTCGAACCCGCGGGCTCAGGCAATCCACTCACCTCAGCCTCCCAAAGGCGCGGGATTACAGGCTGAGCTACCGAGCCCGGCTTTGTTCACAATCTTTTAAAACAGGGATCACAGCCCTCAACTTTTCAGAAGTTTGAAACTAGTGACCTAGTGGACAGGTGAGACAAGCCTTGACTGCTGTGGAGCAGGTGGGCCCTTTGGAGAAACAAAGTAACTATCACTTTGTCTCAGGGTCTAGTTTCTATAATTCATGCAGTGTGTTTTCTGCTTAAGGTGAATCCTGGAATATTAAGACCAGAGTGACTTAGATTATATATGCAGCCATATGTGGACTGGCATGATAGAACTTAGTTACCTACTGGTGACTTGAAGCTAACTCTTTCCCAAAAG
>NW_007184053.1:0-601 GCF_000164805.1 Carlito syrichta
ACCCCCAGTGTAAACAGAGGCTCTTCCGTGGTACTCAGCAAATAAAAAACGGAAACAGCCCTTGGTATTCCCTTATTAGGTTTTAAACGCCATAGGGAAAAAACAACTTTAGAATTTTTCCCCATCCTCACATAATGCTCTCCTGCTCGTGACTGTGGAGCACTTGTGTCAA
Source organism: Carlito syrichta (assembly GCF_000164805.1). Lineage (NCBI taxonomy): Eukaryota > Metazoa > Chordata > Mammalia > Primates > Tarsiidae > Carlito > Carlito syrichta. The sequence continues at coordinate 173 of NW_007184053.1, forward strand.
TCATTGCGGCACTATGTCTTGCACATTTCTCTCCGTGAAACACGGAGGTTTCACGCTAGTACGCCAAGGCCCTCTATGGAAAGGAACACAAATCAAGGGGAAAGAGTGAGAATGAGGTATTACAGCAGGCGGCAATGAAGAATAATAGTCACAGCAAAGAGGTGACACTGCAGCACACATTGGGCACAGACTTAAGCCAGGAAGGTGCCCGTGCACCCCAGGCCTAAGAAAGGCCACTCCCACCTGCAATCCACAGTCTCATTGCTTTCCCTGACAGGAGAAGGTGTCAAGAAAGAGGAATTCAGAATTCCCCCGGGTCACACATAATGCCTTCCCACAAGTAACTGTGAATGTCTCAGATCCCCCATTGTGGCACAGGGGAGATGAGCATTCCCCCATGGGAGAGGTTGACAAGCCGCACGCCAAAGC
>NW_007184054.1:0-1486 GCF_000164805.1 Carlito syrichta
CACTCAGTGCGGCACTATGTCTTGCAGATTTCTCTCCGTGAAACCCGGAGGTTTTACGCTCGTACGCAAAGGCCCTCTATGGAAAGGAACACAAATCAAGGGGAAAGAGTGAGAATGAGGTATTACAGCAGGCGGCAATGAAGAATAATAGTCACAGCAAAGAGGTGACACTGCAGCACACATTGGGCACAGACTTAAGCCAGGAAGGTGCCCGTGCACCCCAGGCCTAAGAAAGGCCACTCCCACCTGCAATCCACAGTCTCATTGCTTTCCCTGACAGGAGAAGGTGTCAAGAAAGAGCAATTCAGAATTCCCCCGGGTCACACATACTGCCTTCCCACAAGTAACTGTGAATGTCTCAGATCCCTCATTGTGGCACAGGGGAGATGAGCATTCCCGCATGGGAGAGGTTGACAAGCCGCACGCCAAAGCAGTCACCCTGTAGAGCGTAAGATACACGAAAGGGAACAAGTGGGAAGGAGGAATGACAGCACGCACACTCAGTGCCAGAACCTCACAGTGCAGCACACTTCTCACACAGCACTTTCCAAGGTAGACGGACATTCAAAACAAGCACCACCAAGGCAGTCAGCTCTTTTCCGTCAATGCGTTTGGCAGAGCCATTGTGTATCCTCCCACACAAAAATTTGAAAGGGAGAAACATTTCAGAATGCACCCAGGGAATTCACCAAGTAATGCCTTCTTTGCCCCCTGGGTGGCAGCGTAGAGCTGCACATGGGCAAAGCGTGTCCCATGAGAGAACTCTTAGTTCAAACAGAGGCGCTCTGCACAGCCGAAGTCCAAATGAGAAGAAAACCGCGAGACTCAGACTCATGTGTTGCAGCATGCACCAAGTGAGAATAACATAGATAGCCCCTAAAGAGCGCTGCACATTTTGAAAAGCTCCTTCCCCGGGAAGATGCACATCCACAACAAGCCTCACAGAGGCCGTCTACGCTTATTCAGCAAGGCCAACGCGAGAGTGACTGCATTTTCCTAGCCTAGAGAAACGCCAAGGGGTAAAACGTTTCAGGGCTCAAACAGAAGGCAAGCACTGCTTTTCTACAGGTGAGTGTGTAGCACTCATTTCACTCAGTCTGACACCATTGACATGCTCATTCCTACATGTGAAGTATCGACATAACATGCTCGGCTATGCTCATTTCAAGCCGTACCTTGAGAATCGTGTATTACACCGTACAGCACACAAGAATCAAACTACTGGAAAATACATCACAATGCAGTAAACATTTGACACAGCATTCCCCAAGCTGATGCACACTCACAGCCAGCAAGCCAAGCCTGTCAGCTCTTCCTCGTAAATGCCAACGGAAGAGCAATGGCTTTGGATAGGAGACGGACAGGTCAAATCAAAAACACTTTAGAATTCAGTAGGTGAACAAATCATGCTTTCCCAAAGATGACAGCGAACCGGTCATGTCGCTCAGTGTGGCACCATGGAGTTGTGCACTTTGTATACAGGAAG
>NW_007184055.1:0-1196 GCF_000164805.1 Carlito syrichta
CACTGCAGCCTCGACTTGCTAGGCTCAAGTGATCCTTCCGCCTCAGCCTTCCAAGTAGCTAGAACTACAGGCATGAGCTACCATGTCCAGCTAATTTTTTTGATTTATTGTAAAGATGAGGTCTTGCCAAGTTGTGCAGGCTGGCCTCAAATCCGCAGGCTCAGGCAATCTCTTACCTCAGCCTCCCAAAGTGCTGGGATTATAGGCATGAGCCACCACACCCAGTCTTGCCCAACTTTCCAAGCAAAGCTGCCCTTTGTAGTCTCATATGTCTCTTTGACCTCTTCTGAGGGGGATTGAAAGTGATTTAAGATATGTATCCATTTCCGGTGAAGAGAAGTCACCAGACTTCAGTCATCTCAATGTCATGTCTTGATATTTCCTTTGATACAAAAGAGATAAATGCAATTGCATCCTATGATTTATCCTTTTGCTAGGTGGCTACAGTCTACAGCTATTTTTAAAACTTTGTCATTTGGAGCCTACTTGAGTGCGATGGGATGTATGGAACACATGTAAAAAACTGGAGGGATAATTGAATGGATTCTTGGAAGAGTTAGGTTGGTTGCATTCACAGAAGAGGAGGGACTCCCTCTTTTTCCAGTGCAGAAAGCAGAGACTCACTCAGACTAAATGCAGCAGGTCCTTGAATAATGTCGTTTCATTCAACTGGTTTCATTACAGCATCGATGAGAAAAAAAAAAAATCGAGTCCCAGCCAGAGCCACTGTCTGTGTGCAGTGGACTTGTGCTCCCAATGTCTGCATGGGTCTGCCTTGGGTCCTCCAGTTTCCTTCCACATCCCAAAGATGTACATAGTAGGTGAATTGGGTGTCTACTTGGACTCAGGGTGAGTGGGTGTGGGTGTGTGTGAATGCACCCTGGCCAGAATGAGTCCTGTCCAGGGCTGGCTCCTACCCCATGTTCTGAGCTGCTGGAAGAAGCTCCAGCTACCCTCCACCCTGAACTGGAATAAGCGGGTTGAAAAATGAGTACAAATTACTGTAAAATACAAATCCATAAAGTAGATGATAATCATACAAATGCATAACAATAAACCTCAAGGTAAGAAGGTGCTCAGTGAGTCCAACAGATTTGTGATTATGGGTGGGGATAGTAGGTGGTCGTTGGTGCTCCTTACAATTTTTGCCTGGCATGCTTTTGTTCATTGACTTGACCCACCACCACCGTGACCAT
>NW_007184056.1:0-837 GCF_000164805.1 Carlito syrichta
GGATGCCATATAGGATAATTTCTGTAGAAGTTACCCAGCAGGTTATCCAGTTAAACCACTCATGTTTCTTTCTTATTTATTTATTTATTTATTTATTGAGTTGAAGTGTCACTGTGTCACCCAGGCTGGAGTACAGCGGCCTGCCCACAGCTACTACAGCCTCAACCTCCTGTGTTCACATGATCCTTCCACTTCAACCTCCCAAGTAGCTGGACCTACAGGTGTGTGCCACCATGCCTGGCTAGTTTTTGGATTTATTGTAGAGACGAGGTCTCGCCATGTTGCCCAATCTGGTCTCAAACCCATGGGCTCAGGTTATCCTCTCACCTCCACTTCCCAAACTGCTGCAATTACAGGCCTGAGTCACTATGCCCAGCCCATTCATGTTTCTATCGCTATGATTTTAATTCTAAGTGGAGGTGAGGGTTTGGTAAAGCTTCCCTACATTATTGGACTGTGCATTTTATTCTTTTTCCAAAGTAGGTAAGACTGTAGGAGAGGGTGTTTCTAGTGGTTCTCAACCCTGGAGCCTCATTAGCATTAACAGAGAGCACTTAAACCTTCCCATGCCTAAGTTGCATCCCAACCAATGAAGTGGGAATGGTGGGGACTCGAGCATCTGTACCCCCGCATTGCATGGGCTGCCCCCATGATTCTGCTTGGGTACCGGAATTGAGAACCATTTTACTAGATTCAACTATCGCAAGAAACTTTGGGCTGCTGTCAGAAAACATGCAGATTATTGAATCAAGGTGGCCCTGTGACAATCTGATTGGTTCCCACCTGAATGTCAGATGTCCTGGAGCACAGAGATGTGTCCAGAATAGCCACCTGGCT
>NW_007184057.1:0-698 GCF_000164805.1 Carlito syrichta
GGATCGCCGGAGCCCAGCAGGTCGAGGCTGTGGTGGCCGGGAGCGGCCAGTGCACTCCAGTCTGGGCGACCGAGTGAGACTCCAACTCAAAAAAAAGAATGTAAAATGGTACAGCCACTTTGGAAAGCAGGATGGCAGTTTCTTAAAACATTTAATATAAATTTACCAAGAGACCTAACAGTTCCACCATAGGTATTTACTTCAGTCAAAATAAGTGTCCACACAAACACTTGCTTCTAAGTGTTCATCACAGTGATAGCCATAATAGCTAAAAGTGGAAATATCACCTGGTGGTGGCTTGTGAATGGGTAAGATGTGGCACATCCATACCCTGGATTTCTATTTGGGGATCAAAAGGAGTGAGCTACTCATATGTATTACATCAGGGATGAACCCCAGAAAGGATATACTCAGTGAACAAGCTAAGTGGCCATATAGGAAAATGCAGGGGCAGTTCTATGGAGCTGGGAAACCAGCCTCCATGGCTCCTGTGCTCAGCTTGCTCCCTGTCCTCAGATCGTCAGGCCCCAGGGAGAAGGGCCTCCTAGAATCACACACTGATTCCAGCACTGCTTGGAGGATCAGAAGTCATCTAGTGAGATCACTGAGGAAACAGAAGTCCACTAAGGAGGAGGCAGACGGGGAGCAGAAGAGCCTGGATGAGAAGCCAGGCCTGTAGTCCTCAGTCCTTTGCTTTC
>NW_007184058.1:0-500 GCF_000164805.1 Carlito syrichta
TCATACTCAAAGCTATTGATTTTTTTATTTTAGTTTTTTAAAAAGGAGTGCTTATATTCATTTGTAATAAATTAAAAGCACTTTTTCTACTGCTATTGTTTCCCTTTACTTCCTTCTGCCTTTCTTAGTGAATTTACTATCTCCTATACAGACCTATTATTAACCAGAATAGATAGCATTGTAAATAGATGCCTTTATAACAAACAATCCAGAGGGGAAAAAGTTTAATTGCCAGTTTTCTTAAATAATACTACATGATATAATTTATATTCAAAATGATGGGAATGTTTTCACTATCAACCCCCCCCACCCACACACACAGGCATGAGAAATTTGTCAGTCTTATCAAATAATTTCATCAAGAACATAATGCTTACTTATTTTGAGCATATGCTTGTCAATGACACAGAAAAAGTGCTATTAGAAAGTAATAAGTAGCCGGGCTCGGTGGCTCAGCTTGTAATCCTGTGCCTTTGGGAGGCCGAGGTGAGTGAATTGCC
>NW_007184059.1:0-707 GCF_000164805.1 Carlito syrichta
AGTAGCATGATCATGGCTTGGCCTCCTAGGCTCAAGTGATCCTCCCATCTCAGCCTCCCCAGGAAGCTGGGACTATGGATGTATGCCACCGCATATACTATCGCATATACCACCGCATACACTGGCTAATATTTTGATTTTTTATAGAGACAAGGTCTCACTATGTTGCCCAGACTGGTCTTGAACTCCTAGACTCAAGTAATCCTCCCACCTTGGCCTATGTAAATGCTGTGATTACAGGTGTGAGCCACTACCCACCTCCCCCTTAAACAAATTAAAACATTTTGAGGAGGGCCTCTAAAAATTATTGTGGGTTACTGGAAACAAATGAAAATGAAGAAACATCCTACCAAAACTTCTGGGATGTCATAAAAACAGTTCTAGGAGGGGAATTTACATCTCTATGAACACACATCAAGAAAATGGAAAGAGCCGGGCTCGGTGGCTCAGCCTATAATCCCGCGCCTTTGGGAGGCTGAGGTGAGTGAATTGCCTGAGCCCGCGGGTTCGAGACCCGCCTGGGTAGCGAGACCTCATCTCTACAATAAATCAAAAAAATCAGCTGGGCGTGGTGGCGCATGCCTGTAATTCCGGCTACTCGGAAGGCTGAGGTGGAAGGATCGCCGGAGCCCAGCAGGCCGAGGCTGCGGTGGCCGGGAGCGGCTACTGCACTCCAGTGTGGGCGACAGAGTGAGACTCCAACTCAA
>NW_007184060.1:0-726 GCF_000164805.1 Carlito syrichta
CAAGAAATTCAGGCATCATTTGCTAATCAAAAATCATTAATGTCTATACTCATCAATGTGGGAATTTGCAGAGCAGTGATTCTTTTGTTGCTATGTTTACTCCCAATCATCTTCAGAGTGCTAAAGAAGAGCAATACGGAGTTTCATGGTTTCGTGCTAAAAAATAAAAAAGGGGGAGATGTTGGGAGCTGGCCACGGAGGCCCACTGAGCGTTAGGGATCAGGAAGGGCTGTTGACCCCGAGACCACTAGGATGCGTTCGGGAGCTATTGACCCCATTTCCTCCCCCTTTCTACTCAGCAGATTAAGCTCCTGTGAGCTCAAAACATAAAAACTCTGAGACCGGGACGAACACAAGCTAACTTTAGAAGCTCATTGCTCCCATTCTTCCTCCAACTGCAGTTTTGGCTTTCACACAACTTATAATTCAAACTCGTGTCACATCTAAGAGCCTTAGCATTGGTCACAGGCTTCTGGGTCATGATCTTAGGATTTATTGAAGGTGGAAATTGTAGAATATAGTTTTAGAAGACAGCCATTTTGTTGAAAGAATGTGGCTGGGTTACTTGCAGGTAGCCCACTCTGAACTCTGGACTGGGCCACATTCCAAACATTCTGGGATGGGCCACTTTCATTTGTAAAGTAAATACTTAAGCTTCTATAGAATTGTTTAACTTGGCATAAATCAATCATCTTAGGATGAAAAAGGTTTATAGAATATGTCAGA
>NW_007184061.1:0-894 GCF_000164805.1 Carlito syrichta
TTTTAAAAGTTAGATCATTTCATAAGGAACAATTCTTGGGGGAAGTAATTTAAAAAATAAAAGTGTGACACAATTTAAGAAAAAGGTACATCTGGTGTCTGGAGTCATGAGACGATCCTAACCCTAATATGGTTATTTTGATTAATGCCTTCAGCAAAAATCTAAAGATGGTAATTTTTAAATAATTTTTAACTAGTGTCCTTAATATATGCTTTTTTCTATAAAAGGGCTTCAATAGTAGCAAAAGAATAGAAAAGAAAGACAATGGAAAATTAGAGATTTGAGTTCTTTGCCCTGGAGTAGCTCAGAAATTTCCTTCTGGATGGTTACAATGATTCTTCCAGTCTCAGACACTCATACATTTTTCACTATATAGGCTGACAATCTTGCTCATATTACCTAGAACATAAGGTACTCAAAATCTCTATTCACCTATCCATAGCTGTAATTTGTAAGAATTAAATATTGTAGAAAAAATTTGTTTACTAAACACTCTGTATACTGAAAAAAATCAGAACCCTAAGTAGCATAATCTGCCTTAAACATAAATACATGTATATTTATATATAACTTAGGCATTCTGTAGAATTAATTAGACTTCACCTGGTATGGAGCAAAACTGTAGTGGCATGGAGGGATTATTGGCTTTAAATTCAGAAATGCAAAGATGCAAAGTGGAATAGAAGTAACTTAAATCAATTTTCGTAAGATGATAATTATGTTATTTAATTGTGTTGTAAAATTGAATTAAATTGATCAATATAAAACAACATAAATTTAGGCTCCTAAAGACTTGGTATTAGCAGTAGCCTTTTAATGAGGGACCGTGCCATGGCCTGAAATAGTTTTGAAGAATCCATGACCTTCTTCCAAGTTGTTAAAAATATGCCTCCT
>NW_007184062.1:0-330 GCF_000164805.1 Carlito syrichta
GGTCCCATTCCTGGCTGAAGTACCCTGTGGGGGGCCCAGGACCACTCTCGCCGCTCACTGCCTGCCCTTTGGAGCTTTGGAGCTCTGGAGCTCTGGGCCCACCCTGACTGAGAAACTCAGCGTTTGACCCCAAGCTGGGGGACCCAGACAAGCGGAGAGAAACGGATCTGCAAAAACTGCCTCGGCCATTCTCCAGGCAGAGACTTCCATTTCCCCACCCACCTATCAACAAATCCTACCTCAGTTCCTAAGGTAACATCACGAAACAGGAGACAAAGCCCCACCCCTACACTGAATCAGACAAAAGCAACCCCCAGGCAGCCGACTAAA
>NW_007184063.1:0-702 GCF_000164805.1 Carlito syrichta
TCATGAGTGGGAGGTATAAATACTCCAGTTACCTGGTCCCTGACCAGGACACTATCTCCAAAGTTCCCCTGCAAGACTGAGTTCAAGTTACCCTCTATGGGATGTCCCTTCCTGGCCCCACTTCTCCACTCCCCAAATCATTTTCTTACAAATCTTCATCTGGGGAGCCCAACTTAAGACATAAAACTATCCTATTATTGTCTCGTGCTATTTATATATTTTGTTCTTATTTTCAGTTATTTTCTTATGTTTGATTGTTGTGGTAAAGGTGTCAATGGGGATTTGAGCAGAGCACCAACAGAGTGTAATTCTTGTACTTCTTAAGACTCTTCATGGCATAGTTTTACACCTAATAGGGACTGAACTTTTTTTAAAAATTGCTTTCTCAATTGGTTTTTAAAAACTGACATAAAATCAAATTATGTGAACAAACAAGATGTTTGGGGAGTGTGCGTATTTATCATGCAAAGGATGTTAAACACAGTCATAGAATTTAAGGTTGTTTTCTGAAAACAGACAAAAATATGTTACTTATATTTATAAAGATCTCAGAGAATATTTTGGTTGATATGAAAATTGTATAAAATTATTATTTAGGATTGATTATCTCTATACATGTTCTTAGAGACATTTTGAAGTTGAAGTTACTTTTAAGAATTATTAACGAATACATAATGGAAATGTCAGAATGAATTCAAGTTC
>NW_007184064.1:0-1121 GCF_000164805.1 Carlito syrichta
TATTTCATTCTTATGGGATTTGTTTATGCTGATTTACAGCCAAGGATGTGGTCAATCTTGGAGTACATTTTGTGCAGTGATGAATATAATGTATATTCCATGGTGTTTGGGTGGAATGTTATATAGGTATCTATTAAGTCCATTTAATCAAGTGTCATGTTGAGGTTCTGGATCTCCTTATTGATTTTTTGCCTCAATTATCTATCTAGGGTTGTTAGTGGAGTATTTAAGTCCCCAGCCATGATAGTTTCACAGTGAATATCTTTTTTTAGTTTACTTAGTGACTGTTTTATAAAAGCTGGTGCTCTTGTGTTGGGTCATATATGTTTAAGATGAATATTTCTTGTTGATGGATTGAGCCTTTTATCATTATGCAGTGTTCTTCTGTATCTTTTAAATTTTTTGTTAGTTTAAATTTTATTTTTTCTAATATTAAGATGATGATTTCTGCCTCCTTTTGTGTTCTGTTGGCTTGAAAATTTGTTTTCCATCTTCTCACTTTGTTGCTGTTTGTTTATCTTTTGATCTTTGAGTTGATGTATGTGTGTGTTTTCAATTTTGCAGTCATGGTGCATGCTGTGTTGATTCTGTTTTTCTGCATTATTGGGAAAAGCATGGCCATACTTTCGTTTCTGTCTTCTGTGTTTAATATCTTCTTAAGTGTTTCCTGTAGAATAGGTCTAGAAGCAGCATAAACTCTAAGCGTTTGAATGTCTGGGAAGGATTTTATTTCTCCATTACTGATGAAGCTTATCTTAGTTGGGTAGGAAATTCTTGGTTGTAGTTGTTAATCTTTGAGAACTTTGAAGAATGGACTCTTCTAGCCTGTAGTGTTTTTACAGATAAGTCTGCTGGTATTCTCATTGATCTTTCCTGGTAGGTAGTCTGACCTTTCTTTCTTTTTGTCTTTACATTTTTTCTTTTATACCTAATTTGTGCAAGCGAATTACTATGTATCTAGGAGTTGGTCTTTTCATTTGATGTCTTGCAGGGGTTCTCTGAATCTTTTGTGTTTGGATAGTAATGTCTCTGATGAGATGAGGCAGGTTTTCTTGGATAACTTCATGAACTGCTTATTCTAAATTGGTCACTGTTTCCCTTTCTGCCTCAGGAATGCCCAT
>NW_007184065.1:0-803 GCF_000164805.1 Carlito syrichta
ACTGATGTACACTGACTCACACACACAAATTCATACTCACATTCATATAAACTGACGCACACAAACTCACACATGCTTAAACTCACACATACATGAGCTCGCACATACATGAACTTGCACATGCATAAAATTGCACATAAACTCACATACATAAACCCACACACATTCACACACATACATCTATGCATGTTCACACTCACATATATGCACACTCACATATGTAAACTCATACACACACACACACACACACACACACACACACACACACACACACACACGTACACTTACTACCACACTCACAACCAAGATAATCTTGTTAGGTAGTGGCGGGAGAAGAAGGATGAGTTGGGGAAGGAGAGTAAAAGGCAGAGAGAAAGGAAAGATTCCCAGGTAAACCCTCAGACTGGATGTCCTATGAAGGCATAAGAGAATATATTTGTATTATTTTTATGAAAGAAAACAGAATCTCAGGACTCCAAACTCAGTATGCCAAGGGAAATGTTAAGCTTGGAAACCCAGTCATGCAATACTGCCTTTCCTTTGTTCCCCAACAGATGGCTGTCATTTCACAACCCTGTGTCATAGCGTCATTCACAAGCCAGGCTGTTCCCACAATTATATGAGGCCACATATCTCCCCAGATGGCCTCGTCACAGGGAAATTCCTTAAATCTTTCAGAACACATATTCTACTCTATAAACTAGCTCTAAACCCAAGTTCTGTTGAATCTCATCATGATATGTCAGTTACCAGCTTATCTTCACAGGGACAAGGACAGGACCAAAAGTCATCCCCCAGCCTAC
>NW_007184066.1:0-1923 GCF_000164805.1 Carlito syrichta
TTGAGGCAACACGTGCCCAGGCCGGTGCCTACTGTGTTCAGTCTCCTAGAACAACTTCCCGTGGGTGTCAGCCTGTTTCCTGGACACCGGTGGGTTTGTCTGCGAAACGCTGCCAACGGCCAAGGGAGCCAGAGGGAGAGAAGCTGAGGAGACGGAGTCTCGTGGACTGACTGCAGGGAGAGCTGCCCGGCTGTTCCAGGAGCCAGGCTAACCCTTGGGCGCATCCACTTGCTCTAGCCAGGGTGGGTGGCTGCTCCCTAGGGGCCACCCTGGAGGCTGGAGGCTGCAGCTGCAGGGTCTCAAGAGGCTTGGGAACACCAAGGGAGTGTGGGAAGTGCCCATGGCTGTGAGACAGTGACACGGGCGGTGGGAGGGAGGAGGGAGGAGGGTCATGAGGCAACTGGGGGCTGTTCCTCCAGGGAAGGGGTCTCCAAGGGCTCAGTGCTCTTATCCTGGGGTTCAGGATTGCTGGAGTGTGGTGTGTGTGTGGTGTGCGTGTGCACCTGTGAGTCTGTCTGCATCTGTGATAGCTCCTGCCTGTGTGTGTCCTTGTACCTGGGTGTGTCCTCGTGTGATGTCGTGCCCGTGTGTCCTCGTGTGGTCTTGTGACTGTGTGTACCCTCATGTGTGTTCGTGCCTGTGTGTGTTTCTGCAAGTACTCCTGCTTTCTCTTAGGGAAGATGCCTTTCTCCCTTCACCCATGATGATCCATCCTTTCCCCCGATGGCTCCATCGGATATGGGGATTTATGACCCTGCCAGAGCCCAGCCTGTCTTGCAGAAGCAAGTCTGTGGGATGTGGTAGGGTCTGAAGGGCCAGAGGTGAGGGAAACTGGGATGCCTCGTGATTCCTGGGCCTCCAGACCACGTCAGCCTGCTGCCTCTCCTTCTGGCGGGCCTTTCTGATCCCTTGTGCTCCCGTCTGTCAAATGGGGATGCTGGTGGGTATGCGACTGGATTCATGTGCTAGTTCATCAAGATGACAAATGTCAAGCCCAGCACCCGTCAAGCTCAGAGGAGAAGCTCTGGAAACACTTGTTTGGGTCCCTCCAGGGATGGTTAGCTGAATGTTGCTCTGGTGGGTGTGCCGGGGAGAAATAAAATTTGAGCTCATTGTCTAGTTGCCTCTGGGGCCAGAGAAAGCAGCAGGAATGGACTCAGGCTCTGGGGAGTTCAGTCTGCATGGAAGAGCATGCCACACAACCTTACTTCGTCACTGATGCTAAGAGAACCTAACACAGCAATGAGTAATAACAGCAGCTCACACTTGCTGAGCACGGCCGTGCGCTGTCTGTCTGTCCCTGTGATGACATCATTTGTAAAATGAAGTCAAAAGCCAGTGTGGGACGTGGGGAAAACACGGGGCTGGTCGTCAGACGTTTGGGGGTCGAGGCTCAGTCATGCCTGTGAATACAGGCGGGCCATCTTCTGGAGTTCTCACTAAGGGTGCTGTGTTTCTTAGCTAAGGTGTTTTCCTCATCACCAGGGGGCATTTCGATGCGTTCCTTCTCTGCTCAGGTAGACCCAGACCCAGGGAGAGGGCTAGAGTTCCGCTCAGCAGGGACTGAGTCCTGACTGTCAACCAGGCAGGTGCCGCCCAGACCAGGGAAGCCCATGATGATGGGAGACACTGTTCATTTGTCACTGCCTCTTCCCTCCCCGACACAGATTGGTGACATTGCCTCTGACAGCTCTGAACATGCTCCTGTTGTTACTGCTGAGCCCAGGAGTGCCCCTATAGTTAAGGAGCTGCTGGTGCTTTGATTATAAACACCGTTTTTCTCAGAGGTGTATAGTGCTGCCGTCTGAAATCAAATTAGGCTGAAACTTGAGAGAGAGGTTGTCAGCTTGTCTGCATTTGGAAATGAAGATTTGAATAGGATATTGTCTCCAGCCTTCCCTGGGGTTTTTGATGGGATGAAGC
>NW_007184067.1:0-927 GCF_000164805.1 Carlito syrichta
TGTGCCACCATGCCCAGCTAGTTGTTTTTTTTATTGTTGTTGTTTTGTTTTTAATTTTTCGAGTTGGAGTCTTTTACTCTGACGCCCAGGCTGGAATGCAGTGGCATGCTCACCACAGCCTCGACCTGCTGGGTTCAGGGGATCCTTCCCCCTCAGCCTTCCAAGTAGCTGGAACCACGGGCATGCGCCACCACACCTGGCTAGTTTTTTTGATTTGTTGTAGAGATTAGGTCTCACCAAGTTGTCCAGTTGATTAGGTCTCACCAAGTTGTCTCAAACCCCTGGGATCAGGCAATCCTTTCGCCTCTGCCTCCCAACGTGCTGGGATTGTAGGCTTTAGCCACTGTGCCCAGTCTAAAGTTGTAAAATTATTAAATTGGCTGGTGTGGTTGCTCACCACCTGTAATCCCAGCACTTGAGGAGGCTGAGGTGAGAGGATTGTCTGAGCCCATGGGTAACAGAGTGAGACTCCGACTAAAAAAAAAAAAATGGAGTTCACTTCCGGTATTTAGAAGCCAGGAAATCTGCATTACTGCCATTCTTTGAGAAATCAGACATGGCAGCCCAGGCGTGCCTTCCCTGAGGCCGTGGGTGTCTGAAGCCGAGGCTGTTGTCCCTTAAGGGCATGGCCTCTCCAGGCCCACCTGGTTCACCACCTCTCTGTTGTTACCTGTCGGCCTGCTGGGCCAAGAGCCCGCAACCCCTGCCTTTTTCATCTCTTGATCCTAATTTAAATGTCTTTGTACTTTTGACCACCCCAACCCTTTGTACAGCAAGGCGGTATCAGATAAATAACAAAATGAGGAAACTAACTAGGTGAATTTGGTTTGCTGGAGTTTCCGACGCCTCTAGATCCAGGGCTGAGTTGTCTGAGGAGGAAGACCAGTAGTTTCCCCATGTGCCCAGACTCACTGGTCTGGAAAACTC
>NW_007184068.1:0-792 GCF_000164805.1 Carlito syrichta
TTTTTTTTTTGAGTTGGAGTCTCACTCTGTCGCCCAGACTGGAGTGCAGTGCCGCTCCCGGCCACCGCAGCCTCGGCTGCTGGGCTCCGGCGATCGTTCTGCTCAGCTTCCGAGTAGCCGGAATTACAGGCATGTGCCACCATGCCCGGCTGATTTTTTGATTTATTGTAGAGATGAGGTCTCGCTGCCCAGGCGGGTCTCGAACCCGCAGGCTCAGGCCATCCACTCACCTCAGCCTCCCAAAGGCGCGGGATTACAGGCTGAGCCACCGAGCCCGGCTGCGTTTTCTTTTTAAAAAAAATTTTATTATAAAGATGTGGTGTATAATTCAGGGTTAGCGATATATCATTAATCATGCAGATACACTTGTTGATTGCATATCTTTCTCCCTCCTGTAGCAGTTTCCTTCAACTGCCAATCCCAACACCCCTCCCCTGACAGTTTTCCACTACTGAAATCAGTTTCTTATAGCATTATAATTATTCAAGTTAAGGTTATGAGTGAGAATATATGGAACTCTGTTCTTTTTTTGTATGATAAATCATTGAGTATGATCGACTCCAAATTCATTCAATTGCTGCAAAGTCCATATATTTGTCATTCTTTATGGCTGCATAATATCCCATTGTGTATATATACCACATTTTAAAAAATCGAACACAGTTGGTTCCATGTTTTTGTTATTGTGAATAGAGATGCAACAAACTTAAGTGTGCAGGTATCTTTATTGTAAAATAATTTGAGTTCCTCTGGTGTAATCCCAATAGGGCGATTGCTGGGTCATATGGAAGA
>NW_007184069.1:0-3313 GCF_000164805.1 Carlito syrichta
CTACTTTAACTATGCTGTCATTATTGTAGCTACACAGCCTTGTTTTCATGATTAAATGCAACCACACACTCCCTGCATGTTCTCCCACTGCAGTTATTTCCACTGCTTTTAAGAATCTCAGTTCTGTGGCAGGAGTTCCCATTGTAATTTCTGTCCTACAGAGAAGAGTGACCACAGAGATTTTTAAGGATATTGGAGCTCCCTTTACAAATTTATTTATCATAGTCATGTTGAAAGGGGTGTCTTCTGGGCCTCCAGGCATAGATGACCTCTGTGGATTGCTTCAGATCTTACACAGTAAATCTAATTTATCTACTTTATTATTTCAACCTCTGTACGTCTTTGTATGTCTTCCTGTATCATGTACAAAGGCAGTCCTGGCATTTCCACTTCATGTCGTGTGGACCACCTTTTGTTCATTTTCAGACATTCATCCAAGTAAATCATTAGAGCATGTGTCTCACTTTTAACCTATCCAGAATCTCTACTTATGGGGTCAGTGTCAATAAATTAAGCCTGATCTAACCTTCTTCTTCTTCTATGGTGATCCCACCCACTTAATATTACTTCCCATACTTGTTCCTCTGACTAGTCTGTTTCAATTGGAAATGCTATACAGTTATTTTGGAGTATAGTGCAGCTTTTCCTGTGTCACACTTTTTACCTCATTTTTTGTGGCCTGCTGGTACTTAAATCTTAAGTCTAGAAGCAGAAGAGATGTGGTGGAAAGGTCCTGAGACAAACCAAAAGTGTCTTGTAAGGCAATTCCCTCAGGGAGGCCATGAAGTTTCATCAGGCTATGCAGTTTTCATCATATTCAGAAACACCTTGCCCTGTGGTACTGCAGGCCTGTGCTCTACCCCACACAGCTCTCACACATCTTCACCTAGGAGTATGAGAAGGAAAGGGCTGTGGAATTCCTTTTCTGCCAGATAGGAATGTTTCTAAGGACCACTCTTGAGGAAGAGGAGAGCCCAATAATCTCTCCCCATCAGTGAAAGAGCTGAGATGCATAGGCTCCTGTCAGCTTGGCGGGGCCATACACTTTGCCAAAGAAGACCTTGTCTGCTCCCCTGGATCACTGGATCCTAACGCTTCTGCATGCAGTTGCCAGTCAATTTACAAAAATTCCACTGCTTGGTACACGTACAGGAAATCTTTCAAGATGTGTGTAAGGAAAATGCAAAATGCTGATGGAAGTGCAAAGTGCCCATATAAAAGAGGACCCAGAGAGCTGCTTTGCTCCTTTTCCGCATGTAACTACACCGCAAGAAGGCACCAAATATGATCCAAGAAATAGACCCTCGTCAAACATCAAATCTGCCCGCATCTTGGTTTTGGACTTCCCAGCTTCCAGATCCGTAAGAAAAATACCCAGTCTATGGTATTTTGTTATAGCAACCTGAACAAATTAAGACAGAATATTCATACCAAGAAATGTGGATGCGGCTGTAATGCCTAAAATGTGACATTAGCATTGGACCTGGGTCGTGAATAGAGGTAATGAGTGGAGGCTAGAAGAATTTTGTAGTGCACACTAGAAAAATTGCATGCCTGAAAAAGCCAGCATCACCACGAGCAGATCTTAAATGGTGATTCTGGTGAGGGCTCAGAAGAGGAAGAGAAATATAGAGAAAGCTTCAGTCTTCTTAGAGAATACTTAGGGACCATAAACAGAATGATAGTAGAAATACAGATGGTAAAAGTCATTCTTATGAGGTCTCAAACAGAAATAAGAGACATTTTAGGAAACTGGTCGAAAGGTGATCCTTGTTATAAAGAGGCAAAGAACTTGGCTGAATTGTCTATATGTCCTGGTGTTTTATGGAAGGTAGAACTCATGAGTGATGAAACGAGATATTTGGCTGAAGAAACTTCTTTGTAAAGTGTTGAAGGTACAACTTGTTGCTCCTGAATGCTTCTGGTAAAATGGAAGAAGAGATAAACGGTTTACAGATGGAATTTTTAATCAAAAGAAAAGCGCACCTTAAGAATTTGGAAAATTCTCAGCCTGTCCACTTTGTAAAATAAGAGAAGACATATTTCTGGAAAAAACATCATGGATGTGCCCACGTAATGATCTGATGAGTAGATTAATATGGATCACCCAGGTGTTATTCATCAAACAATGGAAAAATGGCCCTGGAGGCATTTCATAAATCACCAAGGCTGCCACTCCTATCACATGCCCAAAATGCTCATTGACCATCCCACGTGTGGGATCCAGTGAGCTCCAATGTGGTAACCATCATAGTTAATGCCCCTTCAGGGGGCACAGGTAGTAAAAGTTGGAGGTGTCCACAGGGGGTCATCTCTGCTGAGGAGCAGAGTGCATGAAATGGGGAAGTGTGGCTGCCTTCATCTAGATATCAAAGGATAGAATAGCTCAGAACATCAGGCTTAAGACTGAGGCAGAGGGCTGCTGTGAGAGCCTTACCTAGTGGATTCCTGCAGGGAGGGCCATCCCAGGCTCCCAGAATTGTAGAGCCACCAGTGGGTGATTCCAGTCTGAGAGAGCTGCAGGCATGCGACTCCACCCCATGAGTATAACACTGTGTGCTGCTCCCAGTGAAGCCAATAAGTATAGGGCATCCTGGAGCCCTGTGGGACCAAGCTCTGCCCCAGTGTGTCCAGAAGATGGAAAATCAAGCCAAAGAAGGTTATTCTTGAACCTTATGGTTTAATGTTTGCCCCTGTATTACATTTTGAAGTTGCTTGAAAGTTTTTACCCTTCTTTTTTCTTATTTATCCCTTGTGGAATGGGAACATCTACTGGAGGCCTGTCCAACTACTATTTTTTTTTTGAGTTGGAGTCTCACTCTGAGAGGACAGCAATAAAATATACCATGGATTTAGGATTAAAAGCATGCTATTGAGAGACCCAAGAAACCAAGAAACTTAGAAAGCCATACTTGCTGTAAAAGTAGTGTTTAGTTCACTATATTTTATATATCCCTACCTCATGTTCATTGTACTTTATGAAATCTTAGTACTTTAAATCCTACCTCAGACCCCGTAGAATTAGGCATATGTCGGGTGCCGGGTAGCAACTGATTGTGTAGTTATATAATGTCTTAAGTAGTGTTTGTATTTAGAACTCTTGGGTTAAGCATTGTTAGTCCCAATTGCCATGCTGACTTCTGCTTTTACAACAGGATGTAAATGTTAAAGCGATAAGCCCCTTTCAGACATTCCTTTGCAGTAGACTCTGAGGCGCTAGCTGCTCTCCAAGTAGGCTCTATGTTGATTTAAACCTTCGGTTCCCATGTCAAAGTTAATTTACCCGTAGTGGCTGTGTAAACCTGAGGGAATC
>NW_007184070.1:0-560 GCF_000164805.1 Carlito syrichta
AAAAAAAATCCTCTCTGA
Organism: Carlito syrichta; assembly: GCF_000164805.1. Classification (NCBI taxonomy): domain Eukaryota; kingdom Metazoa; phylum Chordata; class Mammalia; order Primates; family Tarsiidae; genus Carlito; species Carlito syrichta. Next base: position 19 of record NW_007184070.1, read on the forward strand.
AAAAGGAAATGATGAGGAAAAGTATCAGTCCATACCTAGACTGAGTGGAGAAAAAAAGTCTCCCTGGGGAATTTATAAACACAAAACAGCCTTAAGAGAACCAAACTTACATTCTATGGGCGGCACAATTTTCAAGCTGAGAAATGACTTTGAATTGACAGTGTCCCCAGGTACCTGACAGAAACATAAACCTTTTCTGGAAGAAGCACACTCAAACCAGGTCTCAAAGAATTCCCACAAATACATTTTAATAAATATTTTCTCAATAAAATATAAACCTAACTTATTATGGCAATTTGGTATCCAACATATCAAAGTTAAAATCCCAGATCTACCATTTTTCTAACTTTGTATAACTTTGTATTCTTGGGGAAGTTCTTGAGCTATAGTTTCCTCTTCTGTAGAACAAAAAGAATACTGCCTGTCCCCTAATGCTTTGTGAAGGCATAGTACCTGGTATACAACTCTCAATAACTGATAGTTCTCATAACAGTACTGGTAGCTATTATTCTAACTACAAATTGTAATTTTTACTTAATACA
>NW_007184071.1:0-1261 GCF_000164805.1 Carlito syrichta
GGGGGTACACTGGAAGAAGGTGATACTGAGTATAGGTAAATCATGTAGGCTTTTTTGAGTATTCTTAGTGAGAGATGATGGTGCCTAGCACTATGAGATGTTGACAAAAGACCGAGAGAAGAGATGGATATGAGAGATATTTAAAAAATGGAACCAATAGGATTTGGAGAGTCAAAGACAGGAGGAATCAAGAAAAATTCCAAGTATGGGTTCAAGGCATTGGGGGGAAATTAAGAAAGAGTAGCTTTAGCACAGGAGAAGTCACGATTTCAGTTGTTTCGGACATGTTGAGTTTTGGGGTCTTCTTGAAATCTAAGTGGATATGCTGAGTAAACTTTTATATATACCATATTCAGGCTCAGGCAAGAGAACAGGACTGGATATAGAATGTTGACCTTGTTGATCTTTAGATGATAAGTCAAGCCATGGGAAGTGGATGTGATTGTTTAAGGAGAAAATAAAGTAAGAAGAGGGCCTAGCAGTGAATACTGAAAGAATAAGAAAATTTCTGACCTTAAGGAGAAATTTTCTTGATTCCTCCTATCTTTGACTCGCCAAATCCTATTGGTTCTACTTTTTTTTTTTTTTTTTTTTTTTTTTTCATTAATCAGTAGTTTTTATTATGGTTTTGGGGGGTACAGTTAAGGGTAGGTGTACAATGACGTTTCATTCAGGCACCCTGTAAATAAAAAGTGTTTTCCCATCCCCCGACAAATATTTGCTACTGTTAATCCCATCCCCCTCCCCCCCATAGTTTCCCAGTACCATCCGTCATTTTCTCATAGAATTGCATTGGATGTTCAAGGTCCATTATATGAGTGAAAACATGTGATATTCGAATTTTTGTTTTTGTGAAAGGTCACTCAGTATTATAAACTCTAGTTCCATCCAGGTTGCAGCGAAATTCATGATTTTGTTCTTTTTTATGGCTGCGTAGTATTCCATCGTGTATATGTACCACATTTTTTTAATCCAGTCCTCTTTTGATGGGCAGCATGGTTGTTTCCAGGTTCTTGCTATTGTGAACAATGCTGCGATAAACATACGTGTGCAGGTATCTTTTTTATAGAGTGATTTGTGTTCTTCAGGGTATATTCCCAGTAGGGGGATTGCAGGGTCATATGGAAGGTCAATTTTTAGAGCTTTTAGGAATCGCCACACTGCTTTCCACAGAGGTTGCACTAGTTTACACTCCCACCACAGTGTAGAAGTGTTCCCTTTTCACCACACCCTCTCCAGCAGCTGTTATTTTTTGAGTTGT
>NW_007184072.1:0-742 GCF_000164805.1 Carlito syrichta
ATCACCTGGAGCTGTTCTTGACAGGATGGGCCACATTCCAGGGATAGGGCTGGGTGAGGATTTTACAAACAACCATTCCCCTGCTATTGCTTTATCTTTCACAGTAGCACTCCAAGGATGTGAGTCCGGGCCTGTTGGTCTCTGGCACATGAAATTGGGTCTTTGTTTTTGGAGACGGGGACTCACTATGTTGCCCAGACTGGGGTGCAGTGGTATAATCATGACTCGCTGCAGCCTCAAACTCCTGGGCTCAAGAGATCCTCTTGCCTCTGCTTCCCAAGTAGCTGGGACTATGGGCACATATCATCATTCCACCTTTTTTTGATTTTTAAATTTTTTGTAGAAATGGGATCTTGCTATGTTGCCCAGGCTAGTCTCGAACTCATGGTTTCAAGAGATTCTCCTATGTCTGGCTCCCAAAATGCTGGGGTTGCAGGCATGAGCCACCACACCTTGCTGATCTTTTGTAGTATGGTTTCTGCATTCATGGCAAAGAAGTTGGTGGAGAATCTAGGGATACGTTTTTCACAGTCTCAGAAAGTGATTTGAATAATACAGGAGCAAATGGAGGCCTACTCATCGCTGCCGTGAAACTAATGCCCTATTCTTGTTTCCAGGGGGAGGTTGATGCCTCAAGACATTGAAGGGAGGTCTTCAGCGCGGACCTGGGATTTCAGAATGATCACTTTTCCTCTGGACACACTAAGCCTGAGGCTGGATGTTGCCTGGTGTGTGTTGGGCA
>NW_007184073.1:0-1220 GCF_000164805.1 Carlito syrichta
GGGGATTTGCATCTTTCAGTTGATTGGGCATAGTCTGCAGGGAAGTCAAGGATCCCCTGAGCTGCTTACTGGGAATGCAAAGGAGAAAATGGGACTTTCGGGAATATTGTTCAGGAATGTACAGGAGCACTTAAGCCCTTGCCATGTCCTTCTCTAGGGAATGTGGCAACATGGACAGACATTAGTGGGTCTCTGTATCAGGTGGGCCCTGAACAATTATCATAATACTACAAGAAAAAGGGATTGGCAGCAGTGGGAAACTGCCAAGGGAGGGAAGGGTGGAGCACACTTCATCAATAAAGGTACCTGATCTCAAATCAGGTGAAGAAAGGACCAAAGTGAGGCCTGAACTTTACCTGTATAATGACCATTTGTAATCCTAACCCTGAATTGTACCCCACATCTTTAAACTAAAAATCTTAAAAAATAAAAATAAAGAATTTGAAGTCAGTATAAAGAAATGCTGAAGTTAAATAAACAGGGTTTGTGAAAGTCAAGGTCCTTGTTATAAATGAAACCTCTAAAAAGCAGGCTTAGAGAGAATAGGTGATAAGTGTCTAGTTTTGGGGGCCCTACAAAGGGTCAGACTTTTAGTTAAATCTCTTCTGGATCTGGCAGATCGAGGAAGGATATCCTCCATACAGATGAAGATTTCCCCAAGAGGTGGCTTTGCAGGGTCATTCTAAAACATATCAAAAAAATGTACTTGGGGTAAGATCTGTCTATTTTCTTTCAGTCCTGCTATCTTGTATGTGAGGCTATGTCAGTGTCAGGTTGGAATTGGTGTCTTATTTCCACAGAGTCTGTTTTGTCAGTCTTATGATCTCCCTTTTACTGTTAATGCTGGTTAGTTGGGCCTAAATTTCAAAAGGGAGGGGTATTACAAGGCCAGTCTGACCACTTTCCTGTCATAACCTGGTATTTCGTTTTTCAAGGTTCCCTCATGCAAACCCCCCTGCTTCAGGCCCTTAAGTAACTGGGATTGTGGTGTGACCCATCACACTGGATTCAAGGGCTTTCTAATGTATTCCTGGGGATCTAAGAGGCACATCTGTTCAGTAGGTTGGGGAGCTTATAATTTTATTTTTGCTTTAATTTTATTTCAGTAGGTTGGGGAGCTTATAATTTTGTTTTTGCAGAGACTCCTGCACTGCACACCACGCCCTGTCCTGGCCCTGCACTCACTGGCAGCACAGTCAACACTGCAGGCTGGCTCACAG
>NW_007184074.1:0-558 GCF_000164805.1 Carlito syrichta
TTTTTTTTTTTTTTTTTTTTTTGCCTCGATGATCTATCTAGGGCTGTTAATGAGGTATTCAAGTCCCCTGCTATAATAGTGTTAGAGTCAATATCTTTTCTCAGTTTACTTAGTAGTTGCTTTATGAATGCTGGTGATCCTGTGTTGGGTCATATATGGATAAATATATATTGTAATCCTTAGAAAAGTCATTATGAATAGTACTAACACATATAGCCAAAAGCTCCAATAGAGGAGATAAATGGAATACTCTAAATATAATACTCAATTAAGTCAACACAAGACAGAAAGAAACAACAGCAGCAGCAACAGTAAACAGATTAGACAAACAGAAATTCAAGAAAAAAATGCTGAATTTAAACTCAAATATTTTAATATTATATAAAGGTAAATGAAGCAAACTCTCCAATTAGAAAAAATAGGACAATTTTTTTTAAACAAACAGCCAACTTGTGGTTTCCAAAGCAAGTCATTTAAACACAGAAGAATAGAAAACTTAAAAATACAAATCTGGAATAAGATATATAAGTAGTCCAAGCATTAAAAAGCTGCTGTGAA
>NW_007184075.1:0-1787 GCF_000164805.1 Carlito syrichta
GGGGGCCCCTAAAAATGGAATTTATTTATTAAAAAATTATGTATTTATTCTTACATGTTTAAACTTTAGTCTTCAAAGTACTCTCTGTTTGATGCAATACACCTATCAAGATGCTTTCACCACCTCTCAAAATAATTTTCGAACTCATCCATTTTGATGCCTTTTAGTGCTACTGTTGTTTTTTTTTATTCACCTCTTCCACATCAGCAAAACATTTCCCTTTGAGAACTTTTTTTCCTGGGGAAACAAAAAACAGTCCCTTGAGATGAGATTGAGTGAATAGGGAGGTTAGGACACAGGTTCATTCCATTTTTGGTTAAAAACTGATGAACACTCAGTGCAGTGTGGGAAGGTGTGTTCGTAAATCACCCATCAAGAAATGGGCAAACACGTTGAAAGAATCTCAAAAAAAAATCCATTGAAGCCAAATGCAGTCTCTCACAATAACTCTAGCTGGTATACTGATGTTGATGGGTACCTAGAACACTTATGTAGCGGGGGAGCCTGTATACTACAAGAGGTTTGCCTTACAAAAGATAATTCTGTTTTGGGGGACTCCCCCTTGTATGTGTAAATTATTTCATAATATGTTAAACTCATAAATAGATATATGGTTTACATATGCATTCATGCATACATATTATATATGTGTATAATTTCTATCTTTTCTTCCAACAGATATGCACTGAGCACCTACTATTTACCATTCAATATTCTAGCCCATAGGAGTAAACTGGTGATAGAGAGTTCTTATCCTCATGAAGTTAAAGTTCCAAGAAAAAAAGACAATAATAATCAAATAAAAAATATTTTAATAAGTTTTAGAACTGACTGATCAGAATACTAACTGGGAGGAGGAGTCACTTTAGACACTTCACTTGTATATACATATATGGGCAATATGTAAAGTGTGTGAATATCACAATGGAGATCTAGCACATTAAAAAAAAACCAAGTGTAATAACTGTAAATAATTTAGTTACTTCAGGTTTACACATTTAAATAGTCTAATACTTTCATTTACTCTGATGTATTAAAAAAATGAGATGATTGCCAAGTTCAGATTTTTCCGAAACAGAATACTGAAGATTGCTATTAATATGTTTTTTTAAAATGGCATTTCCAAATGTAGCTCTGATAAGAATCACCTAAGATCCTTTTGAAAAATATGGATTCTGTTTGATCATGTTCATATCTACATAATCATATTTTTGTGAATGAGATCTATGAATATAAGTATTAAAAAAGTTCCCAAGATGACTTTGATAACTAGATAGGTTTAAGATCTACTTTTCTAAAATGTTCAATATAGGCATGCCAAGAAATGATTCAAAACAGTGCTTTCAAGATATAGGTAAGTAAACTGTTGATCAGCTTGATAGAAATGCAGATTACAGTTCCCAGTTCAGTGATCCTGATTTATTAGGTCTAGTGAACTGTTTGTTCAGTTTTTGTCAAATTTCCTTGAGCATTTTAATGCACAACTAAATTTTTGGACATCATTGTTTCAAAGAAAATATTTTAGACAGAAAAATTGCCTGTAGGTACAAATATGGTAATTCTTTCAACAAACCTGGGGCAGACAACCAATAAATTTACAAACAACTTGTTCCTATAAAGAAATGTTACAGAGTGTGCCAATTCCTAATGTAGCTTCATTAAAAAATACTTTCTCGGAAGAAACATGAATAGATATTTATGATGGCTGAGATAAAAGTAGATCCTTCAACCAGGCTTGGTGGCTCAGCCTGTAATCCCGTGCCTTTGGGAGGCTGAGGTGAGTGGAT